>NW_019211454.1:61442492-61681140 GCF_002443255.2 Varroa destructor | reverse complement strand
ATATAGAGAGAGAGAAGCACATGAGCGAAAAGTAAAAAGAGCTAGTGCAACGTAAAATTTACAACAATGATATTAACGCTATAATAATGATAGTGATGAGTGTTGATGTCCATTAATATGTCATTGTTTAAAAATTCACAAGTAAATCGCTTAAAACCGGCCGGGAACGACTTCATGTTTACTCGATACCAATTTATCGTTGACTCCCATAGTTGACCAAACATAGTTTACTTCTAATGTTCAGTTGTCGACTAAAGTTCTAGGATAAACATTAAGGCTTCCTTTTTCTTAACGCTCTTAACATAGTGGAGCTTTTTAGTTGTTTTTCAGACATTTTAGAACCACTAAAAATCGTTCTGAGAATTATGACATTTGTTTTAGGCATGCTTGGCTAAGGCTTGATTTTGAAACCCTAAAGACTGATTCCTCTCAAATCTCGACGTACATTTGTAGCATTTACTCACGAAGTAGGTAAAATGTATTTGAAGTAAATGAAATGCACCTGTAGTCTCATGCTCATTGAACGTAGTTAATATTGCTACGTAGGGCACAATTCAGCGTTCCAGCGAAGGGTCACTTCGTTGCCGGTGCTCTTCGAAATTTCCGATTTCCGTCATAGTTGCCCCTGCTAAAATTGTCAATTGGTAGATGTTGTCATTTCTTTCCCCTTCAAAAAGTCGCCCGGCACGGTTGTTTGTAGAACAAAAAGTCGAAGTGCCTTACGCGACTGGAGCAAATAGCAGTGGTCGTGTGACCACAATGCTGCCAGCCTGTTTATACTCAGCTAGAAAACAACAAGCACACGAAGTAACACGGGAGAGGGAGCTGCAACTTGGCCGACAGAGACCCCTTACACACAGAGACTGCCACATACAGAGACACGTACATACATTTGAATACAATGTGATACGATGAAAAGATTAAGAAACAGACAAGCAACCGATATAAGCCAACAGCCAATACAATGCAGAGTGAGTGTATGATACGATACGACAGATTGCAACGATATCTATGCTATTCAACTGCTACTTTTTTAGAATGAAACAGTAAACAGTTGAAGCGATGACGACGATTAATATCGACAATAAAAAAACAAACAAACAAACAAACAAATATTCCATAAACAGATAGTAAACATTACTGATTATTGATATAAAAAGCAAATGAAAGGAAACAAAAAAATTAGTAAATATGAATATGTAGAGTAAACAAAACCAAACGCAACAACAACAACAACAACAGCAGCAGCAGCAACAACGAAAACAACAATAACAACAACAACAACAACAACAGTGCAGTATATACATGCACTACTAAAGGAGCAAAAGGCCAAAGGGAAACATAGGAAAAAAGAAGAAAAACAGGACCTAACTACGATAAAAGATAAAGGGGAAAATGTGACTGGGCAAATAGATAAAATGTATCTGTTTGTGCTTGATGGATAATGTGCTGAACAGTGATGCTGGCAAGCGTTGCCAATCGGCGCACATGTTCTTTACGTATCGAACGGAACGGAATCGAATCGCTTCTATCTGCCGAACGCCAAACGGTCTTAAGGCGCCGTTCCGGATGTTGCTAATTATACCGATAATGAGAAAAATACACCGCCAAAAGTATGTTATTATAAGGAAAATCAGATGAGAATGGAGACTGACGTTTGTTTGAAAATGAAGCTGCGAAAACAGACACAGTAACAGTGACTAATACCAGTAATATTAACAACGACAACAAAAACGTCTGTATTTACGCAAGAACGAAAAGTCATCGAAAAAGGCAAGTCTATAGGTGAACGACAAGTTAGATAAGATTTAAATATGAACTCAAGGAGGTGAAGAAAAATGATTATGATAATAATGAAGACTATATGAGTATATGTATGAATACCATTGCACTTATAGGCTATTATAGGAACCTGTAATAAAATGAACGAGGTGGGCATGTTTTCAACAAAGAGACACAATTTTTTTTCGTTTTCTTCTAATCAATGTCTAAGCCAAAATGTATGTAGACGTCTTCAGCGACGCTTAACGTTTATCAGCTATTATTCATTTGATCAATTTGTATGTTACGTGCTGTAATATTAGGTATTATATTTTAATGATTCAATGGCCATGTCACTTCATCATTACTCTCGTCTATTTTGCTACCATCCAAATTAACAGGGGTTTTAGATTAGCGCATGGGCATCCAACCGACTCTCAGCGTATTTCGCCCGGATATTAGTTCAATAGTCAGGCTGACACTACCCGATGTCGAGCGGATTTGACGTGCCAACTTTGGCGATGCCCTTGAGCAACGTCTGATATCAGTGATAAAAACGTTATTTTAAAATTTTCGCCTTCCGACCCTTTAAGTTTTCCTGTTCTTGCTGGGCGAAAAGGTAGATTCCTTAGCATTGAGACGCGAAAGTGGCGAATACTGCGATGAAACATCAATTTCTACATTGATTTATAGGATCCACCGTCGCAAACCACGCTGTTGTCTTACAGATTTCGTAGCTATGCTATTGCCTCTCATAGCGATTAGCCACCGTCACATTATTGATTATAGGTGATTTCTCTATCAGTTTTTTTAGTCTTGATTGATTGGGCTTCGTCGATATCGTGTTCTGATAGAAAAATCAAAAAAAATTAAAAGTTTTTACCATAAGTAAGCGTGTCTAGTTATTGTAATACGTGTAGTGGCATAAGAAATTACCTTCGAAGCAGAAATAATCTCAATGAAAATAGGGTTTTTTAAATGCCCCTAGTAAATCACCTACCCAACTTGTCTATCCTTTGCCACAATACACAATCCAATATACTTGTATTTTTTATGAGCTCTTTCTAAGATAAGTCAACGACATATTTTTCGTCTGCTACAAGTGTTACTTTTACTAGCTATGTTTACCTAATATGACCATTAATTTAATTTAATTTAAAATAAAAATCGGTCACAGCTCATTAGTCATTTTCGTTTAGCCAGGCGTAAATTTTTTGAAGTACTGCTTAAAAGGTCTAAAAGGTGCGAGCAGGCGCAACAAGCCCAATGGAGAATTTACATTTTGCTTCCCGAAACGACCATTAATTTCTTCGTAATTATCCAGCCATTAAAAAATTACCTCCTGAGCCATTTTGGTACGTTTGTCTCGTGAAAATGTTCTTCGATCCTTAGTAGTTGCATGAAGACTGGTTATAATGCAGATAATCGATTTCGGAAAATGACGCATTAATTTTTTTACCAGGATAAATATAATTGTTTTGTTCTAAAAAGAACTGGCCTACTTCTTGTGCCAAGAATAGCTAACGAATATGCGCTCGCTACGGCAAGCAACCCGCCAAAGCTTGCCAGAGTCGAAGTTCTGGTGTATACACCCTGACATAGGTTTATTACAAAGTCTTTTATTTATATTCATATTTCAAGATATGCAGCTCTGACGAAAAGCAGTACGCCGTTATACTTATACCTTCGTGTGTGTTTTTGCTTTTACGGAGCTCGTCCTCGTCCAGGGTTCCGCCCCCCGTGAACGTAAATGCTACAGACGCATGCCTGAAGATTAGAATCGCGTAACACTGTATGTTTCTTTTGCAGTCTGCTCAGACTGAGCATGGATGGACTACGAAACGAGAGAAACATGTAATAAACATTTTTGTAATCCACAAGGGAAAATAACTAGTATGTAACGTATTAACATAAACTAGCCTTTGCTAGAGTCTGCGTGAAAGTGCTGTAAAATGAAGTACGTTGCTACCTTTATTATAGGCCAACATACTGAATCTGTTCAGAAGGGAATCTAATGTCCGTATCATTTATGTGCTATACAATTTGTGTTAATGAATCAAACGCCATTTTGATTTCAATCAGACAGTTGCTACAGCTTTATTTCAGACTATGAGCAAAAGTATATTACTGATGAAAGCTGAACGCACGTCCAGATTTCGGGGAGTATCAACGATTTACGTTAGTGAATTTTACGCCAAGTCAAGAATCCATTGCGTGACTAAATCGTCAGAAAGAGCAGCAATGTTATAACTATTGTACTCTAGCCAATGAAAATTCCTACATGTGGAGTACTGGCGTTAAGTAACGAGAAGTTTGAAGCTGCAAGAGGGGGGTTTTCGAAATTCTCATGTTTGTGGCACGTGCAGACTTTTGACACTAATTAAGCTTGCACTTGTACCTCACTCAATCAAACAGACACAACGAGGTCCACAACTCTGTATACTACGGAAGGCAGCCATTTAAGCTATCATCAGATGTCCTGGTCACCGAAGTAACCTGTCGATTCGAAACGACACCTGCGAAACATGAATTTCGTATAGCGTCAGAAGAACTTGAACAATATAAGGCCGTTCTATCGGATCGTCGCAAAGATTGGGTATTTTCATATACCATCATATAGAAAACGGTATGATTCCGAAATGTATCGGTACTGTTTAACCAGAGATACGCTGGCTGTGCTCCGCCTCAATACTAGGCTAGTTCTGTGAACAGATATCTTCATTTTCCTTCGCTAATACGAAAGGATAGTTGATTTCAGTTCAACACAAACTGTAAATGGAAGAATAACCTTTGAACGGGGGTGCGCTGTAATTAAAATTCAGACTTTATCCCCTTCATTTAGAAATTGCCTACGCAAATAACTAACGCCGCTCTCTTTATGTTGTGCTGCGACGAGTACAGTGTCACTTCTCACAGGAAAAGTAGAACGACTGCTGTCCTACGATTCTGCTGTGGTTTTCAGTATTGCATTCAATATATACGTATATAGCAAGAATGAAGAAAACATCCATGCGTCTCATGTCAAGTCTCGCTTGACCGGGACACTTAGATGCAACTATTAGACGATCCGATGTTCAAATCAGATGACTGATACCTAGGTCAAAATATGGCTGATGCATGGTACTGAGAAAGTTCATGGGGACTGCGACATGATTTGGCCAAAACTATTGTAAAATTTTCAAGCAGACATGCTTCACTCTTTATGGTCACGATCACTCATTTTTGTATACAATACATGCAGTTTCCTTTCAGCTTCTTTTCAAAAGAACAGCATTGTCTGCGACACAGAAAGTTTTAATCTTGTCGGGCCATTGATTTTATAACACTGAATCTAGGCTTCCCGAATCCGCCGCGTAATGGTGGCGATCTAGCGTTGCCCACACGGGCCATTCACTACTTCGATAACACGACGTCGACCCGTTTAATTTCTGCCCTCCTATTTTTGTTAGCAGTTTAAGTTAGCCGGTAGGGCGTGTCCATGTCCACATTTCGACGACAGTCTAGTAATGTAAAATACCATTACAAATATATTATATAATAAGCGCATTGATATCTCTGTATTCCTATATAAATTGGCGAGAAGTACTTACAACTAACTTTATTATTTAGTGTGAAAATTCTAATTGAATGAGCTTAGTTGAATTAAATAATCAATAATGTAAAAAGCTCTCATTAAATTGCTTGAAATGTATTGAAACACAAATATTTTTTTGCTTTCATGATTCCTTACGGTACTTTAAAACCTCCCTTTAATCGTCTGCAGTCAGAAAGTGGACATATTCCTATAGAAAACACATAAAAAAAATCGACGGCTTCCGTAACCTTTCTGGCAATCGTTTCACTGTATAAGAACAAAAGAAATAGGACAACCATCACCTTAGAGGACATTTAATTCCGCTAAAAAAAAGATTTTAACCAAAATTTGCTCACAAGATAGCGAGATTAATACGTAACTATATTTCTGAATATATATTTTTGCTGTATAACTGTCATACAGTTTAAACGAGATAAATAGTGTTAAATTGGCTTACAGACATTGTCGAAAATGTTTACTTGCTAAAAAAAACAGGTCCAAAATCAGGTAATAGTAATGGCCGTCACAACGATATTGTGTGTTGTGTTTATTAACTCTATCTAGCGTCATAGATGACTAAACTTTATGTAGATCTCTCAAGTTAGTTGTATGATGTCCACATTAAATCAGGAGGTACGACTATGCGTAAGTCGGTAGTTATAAAATGCCCCCAAGAACAACGACGGTTTATGGTGATGACGAATTAGTAAGGTAAAAAAATCAATTTTGTGCTGAATCCTTTCGGCTATCCTAGCATTGGCGGCATTTTGACGGCTCGGTACTGTGGCTTAGGATGATTAAGCAATTAACTGGCAAGATAGCGCACTATTCTTGTTGGCACACAGCAGAAACAGCTACAACGATGAGTACGGGCTGCAGATTGACAAAGGGAAGCGTTATCAACATAAACAAAAACGCTAAACAATAACGGCAGCAGTCAGGCGTGTGTCTGAAGAATAGCTGAACGGCGAAAGTTAGCAGACGCCGAAGCCGACTGACACACTCGTCCTTGAAATATCGCATGCTTTAATCAGTACCTCATCGTGCGTATCCTTCTTGGTCAACACCTCCCGGTTGAGGCTTCGCTACCGGAATCACAGCTACCGGTCTCGATGAATTTAAGCATTGTTACCATATATAATCGTGGTAAAGGCAAATGTAAGGCGTTCCGCGCAATACGAAGAACAGCGCTCTGTCAGTCCAGCCAAGGTTTTCAGGCTTGGCTTAGTAAAAGGGATTGCCTTTACGATAGTTGTATAAATATGCACCTTTCGCCCAATGTGTAACAAAGGGATGTTCCACCTTTGATCTTCGTCGTACGCTTTGACAGAAAGCACGGTGAAACCGAAAACGGTATGAGGCGTGAGAGTGTTGAAATCGACAGTCGTTTGCATAGGATTACGATATCGCCCTAGCAGCTTTCGAATGGATCTAGGAAATCTTAGGGAGACGTGAACGTCCTTTTCCGCGCCAAAAGATCCGATCGACACGGTTGTACGCAGTGCAATAGAGCGTTGGGTCTCCCTTCCAGCGACGGTTGACAATGCCAATAATTCTAATGGACAGCCCTATCCGTACGCACTGACGCGGTAACGGAAGGGCACATTTAAAAGGGAAGATCTTTCTTGTGACAATACCCAAGTAACTATACAGTCACCACTTTAAATAGGTTAATATATTTTGAAGTATTCATGAAAATCGAAATGCAACTGAACTAATTTGATGTACAGTACAAAAATGATCCTATATCGATGTCTTTACTTAATTCTACTTATATATCGCATGATAAAAGCCCTCTTTTAGCCCAATACATACGTACTGTTTTGCCCTTAGCAAGTCGTATATTCTTTCGCGGCACATCTCAAATGGGTTGTGTGAGTACGATTGACACAACTGCTCTAGTGGGATCAATTTTGAGCTAAACTAAAACTGACCCAACTTAGCCCCTTTTAAAATCGACACGAATGAATCAGACGAGATGTCCACTTCTGATCGTGTAAAAAAAATGTTCATTGGCTATACCATCCATTTGATCCACAAGCACGTTTGCCTCCTATTTTAGCACTCCTATGACAATAAAACGTGTAATTACTGCAGTTTTTTCATTTCCACCGTGAATTGCGTATTTAATTTCTCCCAGAAGTTCTGTTCAGGATAACGTAAGAGTTTTGTTTTGCTTTACCTTCACCTATCGACGGTTCGTATCGATGATATTTTTGGCTTATGCCGGGCTGCTTATTCTAGCGCTCAGTCCACATGAGCACACACATATACGAGACTCGCACGTCATAGCTCACCTTGCAAGCACCTCGTCATAAACTGAAGTACTTAACGTAGCCCATCCTTCAATATGAGCCCGCGCGACGCTGCAGTCTTTATGCTGCTGCTGTCAAGTAATTGAATTAATTCCAAAGCTACATTTAGTATTACGCGCGTTATTCAGATCGCCGCGCTACTGTATCGTCAGTCCATTCAAGTCCCAACAAATTCGCCGCTCGACACGTCTCATCGTCCTTACCCTTTTGTTCGGTTCGTTGAGTTGTCTTTCCCGGTAATCCTCGTTCGTCCAAACAAGTGATTGAGAGGGGGAAAAGATAGAAAAAAAAAGTGAAGGAACTGGTGAATGGGGTAAAAAAAGAGAGCAATGTAAAAAAAGAATAAGAAAGAACCTTACAGAAGTGTCAGCCATATAAACGGTACCTAAAAAACAGAAGACGATGTCGAAAAAAAAAAACAGGAACAAGACCGGAGGGAGACGAAACCTGACAGCGAAGAGGTAACGGGAACATTCGAGCGATGGGCATTTGTATCTAGGTCCTCTTTTATCGGTACTTTTTCGCACGGCAGATAGCAGGGCTATTTCTGTTATTGTGACTCGAACAAGTTAACTACCTTAGTGACATAATCGTACGGTTCCTAATGGCGTCGAATGCTCCTGTTGTGAGTTTTGTTCACGTGGTGTCGCTGGTTTATCACTACTTCGTTGGGAAGGATAGATGCGGGAATAAATGAAAGGGTAAGATGTCTGCTTTTGAAGTTTGTTCTAATTGTTCTCTAATGTCTAAAGGTGAGGAAACAACGAGATAGCGTTAACCCATCTCTATTTCGGTCATGACTAACAAACGTATGCGGTCTTGCTCGTTTTTTCCTTAACCAATGAATGACTCGGGAAAATGGCCTTCTTCTATCAGGCATTTCCCGTCGATAACCCGCTGATACATAGTTTTTAATCGTTCATTATATGATGTATAACGTTGGTAAAGATGATAACCGTTCCTTTGGTTTTGTCTCGTGGACTATTTAGGAATGAAATGTTATAGATTTTTCTTAAGCATCGAACTTATAAAGGGCCAATCGTATTCAGTGTACTTTTGCTTCGAATGCAATGGTGAACATACATTTGAATGGAGCAAACTTCAATGACAACTTTCTACGTGAAGTTGCTACTCGAAAAAGTAGTGCATATTGCTTATAGGATGCTTAGGAAAAGATGGCAAAGCAACTGGCATCCCTGAAAAGTTAACACGAATAAGTTAATCTTCTCAGAAGAGCACAAGCCTATTTCAGTGCATACGTATCTATAAGGAACGAATGTAATTACTTCAAGAGTATACTAGATTTTGTCTTAGTCAGTCAACTTCATTCGAAGGAAATATTCTTTGCCGATCTATATGTGTTTTAGCGATATCTCGTAGTGAGGTTACCAAAAAAGCTTTCATATATTACAGGACTCGTCACTTTCCTAACGAAACCATGTTTTATAAAAGCCTCAAAGCTTACTTGATATGGTTTCTTATTCTTTGTTGAATAAGAAGAGGGTCGGGGGCTGGAGACAAAGTAAGGTACGTCGTTTGGGAGTTTTAAACGACAAACTAGATCTCTGAAAGCGTTGTACGGGGGCCGCCTTCGGAATCGTCTCATCAAATAGCGTAGGTTACAAGCCGTCGTACATGAACGTTGACACAAATCAGAAAATAGCGGAAGGGCACACTAACAGCTTCGAAACGCTGGCGAAAGCGTTTCTCGGGAAATTGATGACCACCGAGGAAAACCTGATCACGCAATAGTGATTAGACTGGGCCAAGCCTCCGATTCCATTCTTCGATTAAAAAGCAGCCTTTTAGGCTCAGATTGTCGTCGTTCTTCTATAACTGTGCTAGGGCACAATCCTATGCTACTGGATATTTAATACTGCTTCAATACACACGTGCCAATTATTCTGCCATCCCGATATAGCGATGCCGTCAATGACTGATTGTGCTGCACGATGGTTTGGGCCCAACAAAAAATTAAAAAATAAATTATCGAATTGGCGCTGTCTGTAGATACTGCCGTTTTATGTTTCGGCCAGATGCTCGTAGTGAGTGTCCTTCAAAAAAGTTGCGCCAAGAGTAATTCAGTACCTAGCGAACTAGTACTACAATGGAAAATCTGAGTGAAAAAAAGGTTCCTAGCTACCATAATAAACTAACTACCATACCCGTGGCGCAAATTAATATTTACTAAAAAAAAAAAAAGTTTACATATCTAAAAAAAAAAAAGAGGATACACTTATATAAATTCCTAAATAAAAAATTTAAAAAAAAAGTGTTATGACTAGAATAATTAACGTCGTAGAATAAAGAAATAGATAAAGACAAAACGAGTATACAATATACTCTATTATTTAGTATTTCTAGTAAAAAAAAAAAAAAAAAAAAACAACATTTAGTAATTCGTCGACCCGCAATCGTTTAGTAAGAGACAATTTGTACATGTGGGGTTCACTGTATGGCCTAGCTGCGAACAAGCAAAGCGCAACATGATCTGTTCAAAATGGCGGGCGAGCGTTTAAGCGACGCGTTTATTATAGCCCAACATAGGACTATATAGTTTGTTACCCATATAGAGACTTGAAGGGAAATAGACGGGATGGCTAGGGGCCGGGGGAAGGACACTGAGGGCAGCTGTGGTGATCGTCGAAAGGCAATATACCGCCGAGCTGGAATGTGAGACACGACGTTGGGGCTGTGTTATTCGCCTGCACCCTGTGTCATCAGATAACCGTGTTTGGCCTCGAAGAGTCGGGTAACAGTTGCTGTGGGTGTCTCGGGTGTCCGGATCTGACGCTGTAGGCATCCAATTTACGTTGGGCTGGCTATCGCTACCGAAGTGGAGAAGTATAGAAGGAAAGCCAGAGATCTACCACGGCGATCCTTTTTATATACACTACAGTGGTCCTACTGAAACTTCCTCAGTGTCGTGGTATCCGCATGACAGATCCACTCCATTACATTGACTAGACCAACGCTAGGTAGAAGGAAGTGTCTGAGCCCGTGATAATGTTCGCATCTGCTCAGTTGAAAGTACCGATCACCATTTTGAATATCTTCATCGGAGACCTACGATGAAATCCACAAACGAGAGATGCTGTGGGATCATTATAAATTTCTTTGATTCATCAGTCATCAGACATGGCGCCATTTTAAGACTTCTTGTTAAGATGAGCAATTTGAGTACTCGTTCAGCTGAAGCGTCGTAGTGAATTATATTGATTTAATAACGGATTTGTAGCATGTTGGCATCTATATCGTTATAGGGAATGTTTGAAAAGACACTTGGCCGCAGCGGAGCATCAGATGCCACAGAAGCAGGCGAACAATAAGAGTAAGAAGGAAAATCACCTCGTTTATAACAATTTACAGAACGTGCTGCTCATAAGTGGCCACGGCAAGTGAAATAAAGCTGGGTTCAGTGTCAAACAACTTTCTTTATTTTGTCAATAACAGTGTATAAAAAGAGACCCAGTTTCTTTCTCCTACGTGTATTATGTCTGTGCTTACTTATAGATGGTTACCTCAGAAGAAGAAGCGTCAACTTCTCACCGTATAGTCAACAGCTCACGGCAGCAATAACACATTTCAAAAAAGCTTTTGTTGGACAGACAAAGCGACCTAGTACCACCGGCTGCGCGTACCGTTCGCAGACGTTGTGCTCCATTTCGTTTTCGAAACGGAGGACATCTTGACGAGATGACAACGACAACGACAACAACAATGGGGAACACATCGCCAGCTTCCGGCATCGGCAGTCTACTTCTTGCTTACAAGCAATCAACTTGGCGTTTTTCAGTTGATACTGTCATTTTGGATGCGATTGCTTGTCTTCTCGCCTTATTTATTCTACGTTCATTTTAGCCGGTCTGGGCAAAACATCTTGGCGTTGCTGGAGCTCGAAAACGGAAAAATTGTGCGCTGGGTTGTGATCACCACCACATCTATGGGCCAGTCACGAGGTAAAATTTAAGCTATTACTGCGTCGCGCATACGTTGAAATAATAAGCCACTTAAACATTGAGTAGTAGTATCAGTAGCAGGCTACGCTTAGCAGCCGTGCGGGTCCTGTCATATCCTGCCAGCTGTCTTACTGTTCTCCCGGCGACAACGAAACTCATCATGGCAGTGTAATTTTTTAACTTTAACCCAGCCGCCTAAGCGTTTCTCGTAGAGAAGGCCCCACTGCTTCTCCGGCTTCGTTGTGGCCTTTGCGCGCCATTTGGATGGGAATATACACGTTACACATAGCGACTCCGTTGCTTACGTATGAATAAGAAGGCTGGGAAAGAAGGAGGTCTGTGGTGACGGCGTTACTAGCTGCTCTAGCCCTGAACGATGGAGCAAGTGGAATGGTAGATACAAAATACAAAAAAGAAACTCTGAAGGAAAAGGTAAGTGAAAATCAGTCGTTGCATTTCTGTCTCTCCTTTTACTACCGCAGAAGCGGGTCGGCTGCAGGAGAACCCATTTTAGGCTTTCAGGCCCATGAAACGGGTACGTCGGATTTTCGAGAAGAGGGCACGTTTCGCCTTGAAACAAAAGGTGCATTCAGTCCAATAAGGGCAGGGTAATTTTTTTACATTCCGTTTCAGAATAATAGTACAATTTTTGGAAAATCTGAACTTTTTTTCGTAGACGTAACAAGTGTAGACAAAGGTATTCAGACTATTTAATTTGCAACTCTCCTATTGTCGGCTTTGTACTTCGAGAACGTTAAAACATCATTCCAACGAGAAATATTCAACAAGATATTTCTGGGCACGAAGTGCTTGCGCAATCAGCGAAAGGGGTTGCCGCCAATACAGTTTTGTGCCTCTACAGGATAGACTTTTTAATAGTTCCCCAACAATTATGAGTAGCTCCCGTTATTTTGTCAACCCACTTATGCCAATACTTTAGTGGCCTTTCAGCGAAATGCTCATCATGAACGCTTGACACGCTCATGCGTTTTCTATTTGAGCGGCTTTCTTAACTCTAGCCATTCCCACTTAGCTCTTTGATTCAGTATAGAGCAAAGCTATATGACCATGCCGTTGTCGACTATACTGACTAGACGACATACACAAGAAGGCTAGTAGCTAAGAAAAAACACATCACATAACATTACTAATGATGTGAATCTTTATTGAATATATTGTGTGGCAAGAACTAATGAGAAGGTTCGGGTTTTGTGGTGTGTGAAAGCTCTTAATTGCCTCGTAGTTAAACAAGTACGATCGTTTACGTGCAGGTGCTTAGGATAGGTTTACAGAGGGTGCATCTCATGAATATCTAAGCTACGTTGTTAAAAGCAAACGTTCGCCACGCTATAGGCTGCAATTAATAAACTGGTATGATGTCTGCTTTTCAAATCGCTGATGCCTTATAAGTTTGGTAACCTAGTGCGCTCCGCATCGATGCTCGTCGTCGTCGTCGTCGTCGCCGTCGTCTTTATTATGAAGTTACGTTCCAGCGATGCAGTACGATTTGCTAGAAGATTCCGCGAGGGCCTTGCGAGTTCGGGTTAACCATCTGCACCATACAGCTCCGGCATACTATTAGGGACATCTAGCGACAGACAGAGGTAAACAACTGTAGCAAAAAGGTTGCGTAAGCTAGGTGGCCTGGGGCATCTGGGCATATGCCAACTAAATGCTAAACGTGGTTTTTTCTTTTCCACTCCTCTGTTAAATGAATTTCAGCCGCAAAGCTCAAAACCGTTCCCATCATTGCTGCCCTAAACTTTGCTAGAACACCGACCTACCATAGCCCTTGGTAGTCGTCTCACATTCCGCCGTCGTCTCGAACGATCAAGGCCTAGTTGGGTTTACGTCTGGCGCGACATGACCTTAATTTCCTCTTTCAAATTAACGTTACAACAATATAGCCGTAGTGTGTGTGTGTCTCATTGCCTGCACTGGAATCAGTTGGAACGGTAGGTCTGTTGCCTGCTCCGAAGCACCGATCAGAGCTCACAGCTCGCCGCAACGTCATACATACGGTGGATAGAGTGAGAGTGAAAAAAGAGCACGCCTATGAAGGCAAGGCCCTAATTATCTTTTAATGACTTGGTAGAGCCCATCCAACGAGGAACTAACGGCGGCCATCCGTTAACTATAATAATAACTTCAAATAATTTTTTAGCCAGACATACTATTGCTGCGTAAGAACTGGATTCGCATTTGTGGTTCCATATACGCGTGTGTTTTGCAGACGATTGCCCCGAAACGTCTAGTAACCGAGCGAACGGCGCTTCCAGTGAACGAAACACGAGATGTTATAGCAGATGCATTTGCACATATGATGCAACAGCTAGACACGGTTTAAGGTGTACCGCGTATGAATGTATATATGAGATTAGGTTGTCGTTGTCGTTGTCCTGCTGGTCCTGGTTTATATAGAAGCCACAGCCACATCATACCAGCAAATCTTGGGCTGGTTTACTCTATATCGTACAATTAGAGAAGAAGGCTTCTTGTATACGTCCGTCGCAATGCCGTTAGAAGTTAGGTAAAACTCTCGGTTGAACTTGATCTGCTTAACCGTATAGATATCCAACTCGTAAAATAACAAGCGGATGAACGAATATCAAATCTGAATATCGCTCACGTGCCCTGCAAACGTATTTCATAGACCCTCCAACCAATTTAATGAGACGCGAGGATCAATGTCATGTAGACACGCACGTTTTACCGTGTGCGATTCTCGAATAACTCGAACGAAACACTCAATCGATTCGAGTACTTCTCGAAGTTAGCGACAATAAAAAGTTCTAAGTAAATGGCATTGTGCTTAGGTAAGCGTGTAAGTTATGTGTTGTAATAATGACTGGATTTTTGTGCCTCGAAAACTTTTGTATTTTTTTTTTTAAAAGATGGTTAAAAATAAGCAGTAGTAATAATAATATGTTTGCGAAAATGTATCTTTCTGTAACATGAATGTTTTTGCTATCGACAGAAGTTTTCTAACTATTTTATTAAAGTTACAAAGATTTGGCTCCACTCGATACTATGCATGCGGACACAAACAAACCGAAACGATCTATTAGAGGTCTGTTCGTAGAAACGTCGTTTGCGCCAATGCCGAATTCGAAATCGAGACTAGACGCACAAATATAGTGTGCAAAGGTAAATCTGAATTTTCCTATTACATTGTTTGCCTTTCAATGAATATTTCCGACGAACAGTTATAGGGGAAGGGGGGGGGGGATCGGACGATGGAGCAGAGAAAGTCTACAGCAAGACGCGGCCGGCAACGAAGAAATTCAGAAGCGTTTCGAATAGAAAAAGAGTTCTGCGAAAAAAAAAGCGTCTACGAACATGAAAGGCGGTAACCGCAGCAGAGGCAGTCAAAGGGAAGGACAAAGCGATCGCCATTGAGCGATCCCCGGATTTGACCGGGCGGCGGGTTGACGGTCTTTCAGCGCCGCTATCTGCTAACCCCTTAGTTGCCCCAGCTTTTTTTTTTTTTTTGTCTTTTGCTAAATAAAAAGCACTCGGATAGACTTGGAGACTGGTGTGGTACATACGTTTTTGCATTTTGATTCACGTTGGGAGCTACCGAATCTGTGCCCCTTATTACCTCGACGAGGTCGGTCGGTGCTCACTTCTGCCTGAAGAGACTGGAGGCTGTCCGGTTTACCTTGTTGTAGGCCCAAGCCACAGGAAAGTGAAGACAGGTTTTGTACATCATTCATACTGTAGTGGAATTTAAGAGACGGGCTAATTTAGAGAAAATATCTAATTTCATTTTTATTTGTGATATACATTTAAGATATAATAAGATGCAATAGTAGTACCTTCTGCTATATTAGATTCAGCTTTGCTAGCATTTAGAAGGACGTGTGTGTGTTTCTATGTAGAACTTAGCTGTCTTCAGGCTGAGAACACGCGGTTCTCACTCACATAGCTCAAAACTCGCTCGTAGAAAATTCTATCGTTGTTTCATGTAAGTTCCTTTCAACATGATATCAAAGACCGGAACCAGTTTTTATCCTTCATCCGTATGCCGTGTGTATTATGGTCATGTAATATCTTCAGATAACGAATAGGTGTTTGAATATGACTAGTCTGGACTTTCACATAATTTTGGATCTGTTGCCTACACCCCAACCTGCGATAATAAATACAGATGTTTATGATAGCGCGCTTAGAGAACATGGATTCGACTAGAACAGTTCATATATATATATATATATATACATATTTAGATTTGGGTAGGTTTACACAGTATCATATCGCTTTGTTTGTAAATCCCAACTTATGAGTTTAAACTCGTGAAACACATTGTCTCGTTTTTTTCTGATGCCACTGTGCTATGAGGAGGGCCTATGCTTGCACCTTCTGCCAACTTAGCCCGGGTCCAAATGTTCTCGATGCCTGTATCAGAGTTACGCCACAGGCTCGAGATCAGAGACCGGATGGCAGACGACGAGGGCGGACGTCCCATTCAGGCGACCGATGGTGTGTGCAGCAAGCACCTCTTCGGGCATGGGCGAGTCGCAGGAGGCGATATTTCAGCCTAATGGTTAGAACACGACGGCGGCAACGAGGACTCAGTGTTGCTGCTACTGCTCTTCCTTCTGCTGTTGCAGTCGCCGCCGTCAGCGCCATTTCGAAGGCAGACGACCTTCAACTAACTCATGCTTCGAGTATCTGTCTGACTCGACAGGTTCTGTCGAACGACGATAAATGTCACCTTCGACTTTACGAACAAGAGGTATCATTGAAGCCAAAAATATGGGTTTCCCAAACAAACCCAGCTGTATAGTTTACTAACGAAGACAACAAGTTATGAGAATACCATGTTTCAGCTTTAGGATATTTTTACATATGAATTCACTCGTATTCTCTTCTTCCTAGACATGAGAAAAGCTTGGGTGAAAAGAACAGATCCGATTCATATGTATAACGGAAAAAAACGTTACGTTGTTTTCGTTCTAAATGAATAGATCCGTCGTGTTTATTAAATATTGTTTATGTTTTTGAATTCGCTAAGTTGTTCAAAGAATAAAAATAGGGTCTTTAGCCATTCGGTGGACTACATAGGTTAAAGACAACATTACTTAATTCAATGTAATACTGCTAATGAGGTATCGGTAATTTGCACCGGTGCAATCACAGTTGTCTCAGCTTTTCAAGTTGCAGTTATTTCCTTCAGAGTAAAGAAATCAATGCGTTTGTACCAGCATTCTCTTTCGATTCGTTATAATCATTTTCAAACTAATCATAGGGATAAAGTTTGTTTCTTCTTGAACCGTCTTAAATTTTCCTTTTTAAGTGTCTCTTTAGTTTCGGGGAAGAGGAGAAGTCACAGGGATATTTAGTGTATACTGGGATCGTGGTAACACAAACATTGAATTCAAAAAAAAAAAAAGCGATACACACAGCGAAGTCTGAACCGGTACATTATCGTGTATCGTGGTTCACGCCTATTTCAGCAAGTAGCATTGCACAATATTTTTAAAACTACTTGACAGTGTAACATAGCGGCAATATCTATCAGTCATAGTGCAGAGGGTTTCGACAGACGAAAAAGATATCGCGGAGACCCTTGATTTTTTACCTGAATGAGCTATAAGTTATTTTACTTTGTCCATGTTTTGGTCTACACTGATTGTGATACGTCGTACGGAGCGAAAACTGTTCTAAAGGCCCCTTCATCTGTAGCAAAACTTTTGCTTCCGCTTCTGCGCTCAGTATCGACTTGTAGCTTAGTCCCTAAACGCTGTTCGAAATTTTTTTAGATCTTAATTTCGGTCAAAACAGAGGAAACGATGTCCATATTTAGGCAAATCCATCTTCGCTTTACAAACAATAGTCAGGCAGGTAAGTATAGCACCGAAAGTCTAGTCACACATTGACTTGGGCTGCTTGATAATAACCTGGGTAAAGTAATATCTACTGATTCGTTGCAAACGTTTGGGCTACCGCATAAAGTACTTTACTGGGATTTGTGCGTCTTTTTCATGAAAACTGTAAATTTACCAAGGCTTTTCTCCGTGTTATGGCATAAGTGCGTTTACCCTATATTGAGTGCTGTACCTGATTGATGCCCTTTTGTTGCTTAATATGAAAGACTCGTATTGTGTGAAACCCCTTTCAATCTCAGCTCACTTGACCTCCATTTATCGGCAACGAGAATTTTTCTACATCATCTAAATTTCCCAAATCGTTCTATATGCCACACCCAGCTTTAGGCTGCGGGAAAGTTTTTAGTAAGGGCCTTGGATTTCTAGTCTAGGAAGGTGCCGTCGCGTGAAAAATACTACAGTATCTTTGTCTATAGTAAAGTGGTATGCATGCGAGTGCACCTGCTCCAAAAAGATTCAGTCTATTCGTGTGCCCTTCTGTGTTCTAGCTAGTTCTAGCTAGAATACGGTATACTTTTCTACATCTGAGATTTGTTTCAGCATGCTATGTAGTTGTTAGGAAATAATAGTATTACGTAAAACATCCACAGATTTTACATTACTGATTGTTATTACCATTATTATTATTATTATATCAATGGAGTTGAAATGGACGGACAATCAACTGACATAACGTAATGTGAGATAGAAGTATCATAACGGACATCAACAATTCTACACTTAGAATTGATAAGAAGTTCGTTCACAGTAAAAGCGAACGTCAATAAAGAACCTACATTTTTCCAAGTGATTTTTTTCCTATGTTGACTGACAGTCCTTTTCCTCTACCTTTACTATGTTTAAACAAAACTATATCCTTTCATACATATACGAATCCTCCTGTCTATGGTATAACGCTGAATTTCAGATATAATAACATTATTTTGCTCTCCAATCCATCAACATTTATGTGCTAGCTATATTTAAAATTATACCCTCCTTTGCAAAATACTGATGACGCTCTGTCCGAGGCGCGAACCTACCCATTCGTGTGTGCCTGCATATCACTCTACGTGTGCACTTCCGCAAACGCCGTAAATCTGCTGCCGTTACAAAACATTGCCCAGCAGCAATATATCGGCCAGGCTCAGTAGCCTGAAGGGGCCGAAAAACCTGAAGACCGAAAAAGACCTGCGCATTGTATCTCCTTCTACGTAACGAAATGTTAAAACTTTATCAAACTTCTCAATTTCTCAACTTTGCCATTTTGGCGGACCAAGCATTGATTGCAAAATGAAAAAAAAATGTGATACAGCTTTTTACGAGCCTAATCACCGTAATGCTTACTTCGATATATAGATATGTAGCCATATAGTAATATATAGGGCCTAAAACACAAAATTGTGATTATTTTAGTCAATACTTCGCATGCTAGCTTCAGTGGATTTAAATTACGAAAGCATTTTATGTGACCTCCGGCACGCCTTTTCAAGCACAGATCTTTCGCCTTTTACATCTAATCCTACTCGGTGCATTGCTATGAAGTTCAGTTAACTTAGACTTGTAGGAGGCTCAGTAACAATAACAATAGACCTATGGCAAAAACGACGCAATGGGCTAGAACTTTTCTCGCCCATTTGATTCTTTTTATATCCATAGTTCTCGGCGTAGTCTTTTGTACCAGGACCATACTAATTTGTTCTGGGCATCTAAATGGGTCCGATTCGCTCTTATGCTATTGTATATATTTCTGCTTCCTCGCGGTTGCCTCATTTCGATATTTGGTCTTCTCACTTGAGAAACAGAATTCCGTAAGGGTTGGGACTAAGCCCGGCTTGGATGAATTTACCTTTTAGCTGCACCGTACCTTACCTACTTGGTTAACTATAACGGGATCCTCTTTTGTTGGCCAATCACCCTCTTCCCGGAGAGTTGGTCGTCAAACAAAATTCGATGAACGTTTCATGCATATAAGAAACGGAAACGGATCGTCTATTTTTGCTTGGTGCGATGCGAAATTTGCGAAATCGACAAGTTGATACATAAAACGCTGACCGCATTGGAATCATAGCTCCGTCTGGACAGAAGAGGGGTTCAGCCGTCGAAGACCTGATTGAATTGGCATACGTCGCTCACTTTTCATCCCGTTTATACTTAGCATTCTGCCTTTGATATTTTTGAAAATTAGTGACAACGGAACAAATCAACACAATGCCACATGAATGACTTATAAAACACTCCCTGATCTTTGTAGACTTATTCAGATGCGGCATTGGGCCTTGTACACATCGGGATATTTGCTTATTTTGGAGAAATTGCGATGTGTATTTTCATTTGGCAGAGTTTGCATTTCTTGAGCGTTATTTTTTTTATATTGGGGCTACTGTCAATAACGCGATGATGCCGATTGTATAGTATTGTGATATATATATATATATATATATATATATATATATATATATATATATATATATAAGGGCTTACAATTTATTTAGTTTGCATTATATAATGTTTCAAGCTTTACGTCGGGTTGCGCCGTAGCGGAAATATTACGTATTACTACTAGGAGATACATTAATGAATAGCTCTGCTGCAGTATAAACATTCATGGTTTATACGCATTCACACAAACATTGCCTTCGCTACAGGAATTCCCTAATTCAGAGACTTTTAACTAATTTTTCGTAACTTCATCGCTGAACACACGGCCATTTTTTGCTTGTGTTAAATTCCAATGTTCACTGATCTACTTAGCGTAAAGGAGACCATTCGGACAATTTCAAAGGTGATTACACCACAAATTCGTCCTTTGTTTGACGTCGCTGGCGTAAAGCTTGGAGCAAAGGAAAATCAAAGTAACAAGCATACAGTTAGGCATCTGGTACAAATCCGTAGTAACAACTCTGAAGTGTAATCGATGGTTCATAGAAAAGTAGGGGCGTAGCATTGTTCGATAGAGCACTGGACCTCTGAGGGCACAAAATGCTCCTCTAAGGTTCCCACGAATGATTGGCAGAAAAAGGCAACCAAGTGGATGCGAAGCTTTGGTCTTTCTTAAAAAACGACCGATATTTGTCAAGGTTGCACTTTTGTTGCGTTCAACCCCACAATAGCCTCTTTCAAGCGACAATGGAAAAGCAAAACGCACTTTGAAGCCGGAACATTTCTTGTGTCCTATCTCTCTGCTTCTCTACAAGTGTAGGCATTCTAATCTACCTGTTTGAACCTATTTTCCTGTTATGCAAAAGTGACACAGTAATGGTACATGCAAGTATTGACATAGAGCTAAATAACCGTGTGAGCGCTAACATACATAATATTATCAGGCGTTGTAATTTTAGAGCATCATTAATGCCGCTCGCCTTCTTCAGTCTTATTTCTTACCTTTGGTGTTGCGATACTATAGATTCACTGTACGTTCGGAGCTCGTTGCCCAACAGGCAAGTGAAGAAACTGAGCGAAGCTGGAAGTTGGCGCCTAGGGCAGATTTAACTTAGAATGATTCAGAACTTGTGCGTCGTACGTCAGATTTGTGTAAACTTTTGTCAAGCTCCCCTTCTCAAACTCTCGTAAGGGTAGTTGCAAGAAAAACAGAAGAGAGACTCTTTGGTTCCTTCGTATGAAGCTACTAATAAACCTATCCCGTGTTAACCAAAAAACTACGTAGCCGATTATGGTGACTATTAGAAAATACACACACTTTTTTTTAAAGAGGACTTTAATCAAAATAGCCTGTTCTGACTTGTAACACCATCTTCAATTTTTATATGAAGTATACTTCGCATTCGACATAAACGCTTGGTTAACAATTCCTTCTATTTGGATTTCGTTCAAATCGATCCAATGTAGTATGTTGGGTTTGTCGCAGCGTTAAGGAGTTGTTCCCTACGAGTAACCAGCCATGCATATATATATATATGTGGAAATGTGGGGCTATGTAAAGCACTATATACATGAAACTGGACGCCGTCAATGCTAATAGTACGTAAGGCATTGAAAGGACTAAGTAATCTCAGACTGCGACTCAATAAGAATCACCCACACATACATACGTATATGTATATAGACATCAGGTCAAAGTAAGGCATCGTTTTTTGCACTCGTTAAGCCTCGGATGCTGTTAATAACCTGTCACGTTTTTGATAGAAGTTATAAGTACTTTATTGGACTGACGCATCTTTGGGACAAAGCGCTACGTCGTGATATGCATTCGCTGTAGATTGTTACGATCGTGTATCAGAGAACTATAGGAAGTTTTTTATGTTAGAATTATACAAAACGAGGTTGGTTATACAAGTTTCTTGGCAAGATATAGCTTTGCAAAATGGCATACAGATCTTTACTGTTCGTTGTCACTCCTTGAACAGGACACAGCTCATTGATGTGCCAGTGTTAGGCTATTTACGACCCGGTTTTACATTGCATCGAATTTGACGGGCAAATATATAAAACTTGAGAGTAAATCATGATCAAGCATCATATGCCATAATCACATCTTTTTCTATTCTATTCCTTTGTTTTATTTTTGTTGAACGACTGACTTCTATGCACGCAATCCTTAATGGCCCACATAACCCTACAGCTGACCCATACAATATGATCTTGAAGATCATATGAATCATGAGTGTCTCCAATTGGTAGTTCCTCATACATGAATAATCTATAGTGAGAGTGATCTTGACAAAATAATCAGAGAGAGATTAACAAATATACTGGTATAATTTTTTTCTTTCTTGTAATACCAGTAGTTTGTCGCGTCAATAAAATATTGGCCCATATAGCCCCATTCTTTCTATGTATATATATACATCTTAGCTTAAGAACTTCGGTTTGCACATTTCTTCCTGCAGCTTCCGCTTGATATTGCTCGCGCGCGACTCCTCTACTTTGCACTGCTCGGACAAAGATGAAAGTCTCTCTCAGGCCATATGCTTTCTTTCTTCTTCTATCTACTGCGCTCGTTTTGATCATGCCGATCGCCCCTTTAGACATTCGCACGCTCCTTTGTCTGCCCGTCCCATTCGTTTCTTTTCCTAGGGACTATCTCCTCGATCTCTAATTGTCACTACAATCTTTGTCATCCACATTTTCGTCTTTTCCATCCTATCCAGCCCTGTCCACTGGTTTTCCCCCATATAGACAACAAGAGATCAGCAGTATAGTACTTATTACAGTAGTTAATAGCGTTGCTACTGTTTCCTTTTCTGTTCCCAGTGCTACTCGACTTCTTCGTCATTTTCTTCTTTCCTTTTGCTCTTTCTCTGTTTTTTTCGCCCTCATCATGATTTCGTTGGTGGTCGGCCGGTCATCTGCTCTGCGACTGTTGTCTTCTGATGTGGGAACTTGGCGACCGGCGATAGCGCAGCCTTAAAGTCGGCTTTTGCTGTTGCCACCCTTAGGGTTGATATCTCCCTGGCCCTGTTATCCCAGTTTCGTCCCTTATTACATCGGCAATGTCCAAGACATGCCCCCAAGTTCTCCGGCGTTGTCGGCACTAACGACACCACAGGCACCATTTTTCCTCAGCGGCAGTTTCGGCGACCGTTGCTTCGAAGAGAGAGGGCAACGAACGTGACCGCCGCCCCTTGCTACATTGCTCTTCGATTATCCCCAGTTCCCTTCAGTTGCTCGAGCAGGACCAGTCACAGAATCTTCTCCAATCCGCCCATCGTTGCCCTAGCTCTCGACGCCTGGAGTGATGCCCCCACGCCGCACCTGTCTCCGCCGCCATTACCGCCTCATAGACACTACCCTTATTAAAATAGCACTACTAATTAATTGGAAGACAGCAGGCCTGGGCGCAATATCTAGCAAGGCCAACGGCGGTGGTGCTAGAGCTAACGCAAAAAGCAAAGCGAACTGTGAGCTCTACGTGTGCCCTCCTTGATCGAGAAATGGACAGGGTTGTCAGTAAAGGCTAAAAGCTTCGATGACAAACACAAAATTTTCGCTTCGCCGTGCTTCTTCGACCGCACCATGTCCCGACCCGGTGATTACGCCATTCTTACAGACAGATGGAGTGCGCGCTGTTGAAAGATGGGGTACATTGCTTTATATCGGCAAATTGAACAGGATATATTTGAAACAAAGATTTGCGGTTTTTTTAGCTGTGCTCTGTATACCTACTACCTGACAGCAAGATCGCTGGGAAAAATTTTACAATGCCAATATGAGAGATCATACATGGTAGATTTAGTACTTTGACAGAAACTGTCGAAAGCAACAGTGTGGATGAAGAGTTACTCTAATATAGAAAGCATTGCTCGGGATTGCTGCTTTCGAACTGTTAGTTACCGATTTTTACAGTTCTTTGCTATTACAATTTGGTCCCTGTGAGAAACGAAAAATTTCGTTATGAGGTTTACTTATTATTGTTGTTCGTTCGTTCGTTCGTTTTTCTAACAAATAACAAATTTTAACGGCGAAGGTACTTGTTTTTAGAGAAAAGTCGGCTGGACCAAATATCAAAATATATATGAGCGGATTTCTTTAAATCTAATATTGAAAAATACGTCCGACAATAATATCATCGTACACGTGTTGTGTACCGACCTGGTGCTATATCCGTATATACCCGATTTAGAATTGGTCACTTGACGTCTGAATACAAATTGGGTCTAACAGTGTAATTCCAAAAGGAATGCATGACGATAATTCAAGTGGAATGAACTGGACTAATAGGTAATTTCGTACAAAATATCTGCTTGATTCCGTACTTCCGTTTGGAAATAGCTGATTTCCGTGAAGTTAGTGAATGTATCTGACTCTCACGGAAGGCGCGAATCGAGCGGAAGCCATTGGTAAAAGCCGTTGTCTTAGACTGATTTATTGTACATCAAAGAAATCCTTAGGCCCTACACACGATCTAACCATCATATTTTTCAGGATTGGCTAAACATGCACGCTGGCAATAATTGAATTGGTTTACACTAGGAGTCGCGAGAAAGCTGTTGACAGCAAAAGCTAATGAACTAACTCGTGCCTCATCCAGTAGCTATGCGCTTGCCATGCTCATAAACGCCTTCGAGTACGTTTCAGATGGTTTTTTTCGCGCCTCATTATTCCTGTATAAATCGTTATGTTTTAATCTGTTCGTTTTTGAAAAAGTTGGCTTGCAAAATGGGTGGCCGGCCAATTTTATTGACCATGCTCTGTCTATTGTCTGTTCCAGATAGCCAAATGTATAAAGCGGGAAGTACCATGTGACATTTGCTCTTCCGGCTTCATCTGATTCCTTTAGATGTAGGCGACAGCGAGTTTTTCTATCGACGAAGAGGCTTCATGTTTTGGTCTGACGGCAGAGAAGCACGTTACTCTGAATATAGTACATCCGGAAGTACTAGCTATGAAAGATCTCAGAATGACGATTGGGGTGAACGCTAGGGCTGCGGCAACGGGAGTACATATCGAAAATTCGATTTGGACACCTCTAAAGGTAAGGGGCCTGGGGGCAGATCCCTTCGGCTGAGGCGTTTCTTCGAGGAGTGAAGCGATTATAGTATGCAGAAATGCAAGAAAGCTCACATAGGCCATCTTCCCAATATCTTTCGACCGCTGCAGTCGTCAGTGTCACCGCTCAGTAATGCTTCTCCTCCTACTGGAGAAAGAAGTTCGTCACCGGTCGATTTAGCCGTGCTAAGAGTACTTCATTGCGTCCATTGCCGAAACGGTGGGTGTCTCGGTGCGAGCTCATAAGGGCTTCAAGGTAGTTCCGGCTGCGCTATCACACACGCTTCTCTGAAGCTGGTTTTCGATGCCAAATTCACCTTCCGTAACTCGATGCGAGACAATTTGTTCGTACTTCAGAATGGAAAAGCTTGTCATCGTTGCATTTCCCAGCAGAGGAACACACATGCATGCACGCTTCCAAGACAGATTTTAAAATAGTATCCCGACACAGCTCGGTCGGTCGGTCGGTCGGTCGTTCGTGCGTAATTACAGCCAAACGCATATGTATTGGAAAACTGCTAGAATTTCTATCGAAAATGCCGTACACGACAAACAGTTTTTGCATCAGCATTTTGCAACCAGGTTGACTCATACCTTTGGCGTCAGCTGGCGCGGCGATGCACGCATACCTTTCCCCGTTGGTGAGTCATTGAAATGCCTCTGTTAGAATTAAAAAACCGTTTCTTTCGCGTCGTTAGGTCAAACGCCAAGGACTTGAAAAGGAAAGCACTTGTTCGTTTCAATAGGGCAACTTCATTGATTGCTACATTTGGTATTTATGTATTCGTTTTAGATAACATTTCGACAGTGATAGGTCGTATCTTATTGGTGCTGATGCTAAAATCGAAACAGCTGGGCGTTATGTGATGTAGTAGGGCTAGAAAACTGAGAGTCGTCTAACAAAGCAGACTAACGGGCACTGAAAACAAAGGCACCATTATGCTTATATGCAAATGTCCCTTATGGCGGCATCATCATACGCGATCTCGGTTTGCAAAATATATGAAACAATTATACTTATCATGATAGCTTGCCGTAGACTATGGTCGAAGTGGCGGTGTCCGTATAATGTTGGCCCTGTTGTTAAACCGAATGCAAAAAACGATCCTATGATTCGACCCTAAGATACTGGCCTACGCGTTTGCCACTCTAAAACAAAACCTCAGGTTACAATTCAAATCTTTCTACTCCATTCATACTTCCTCTTAGTCAATATTTAGGGCCATTAGCACCGCAGTTAAAAGCTGACTCATCGCCGTTGCTCTCCATCTATACCTAAACTTCGTTTTGTTACATGGCTCCAACGCCATTTTTCGACAATGCAATATACAGAGTTTGTATAGGCAATAACAATGCAGCGAACTTAGATTTATGCTTGTGCCTCGTTATCATTCATCCTTGCCGCATTGCACTCAACATGTCGAGTTGGACAACGTACTATAATAATGTTACTGAGTGAATGTCTATTTCTCCATACTGCTTTCGCAGCCCTCACCGTAACGTGATGGTACCACCTGGGCAAGCTATGAATTTAACGACTTGGCCTTAGTTATTTGAGTGGACCACATGGTGTAATTATCTCACGGCACAACATGACACCCACTATACGCTCAGTTCACACATGTGGGGCCTACTTCGTACTCCTAACCATTTCAGGACATTGGCAGCGTTGCCAACTTGTCGTACACTAGGTACAGCCTTTCTTGCAGAGTAAGTGGTTCTCTATTGTGGTGGCTCGACCGGGTCTATGTTAGCTAAGGCGACATGCAATTTTATCAGGACACGTTAAACATTTCAAGCAGGAAATAATGGACTGACGAAAACACATATAATTTATGCTTGGAAACGAATCGTCATTTGTTCAAGCTTCCGTAGATTACAATGTTTAGATTTCTGCCACAAGCGTAAATTTGAAGAGTGGAAACGAATATGTTTGATGCTATTTTCCGACACATAAAGGTGCATCCCACAGCTTCCCGCACTAATGGTGCGTGTCTCGTAGCTTCAAACGTAGTATTCAAAGTAATACCTTTAGCTGTTTTGCTAACGACCCTCGATTCTCGAATATCTCTAGCAAGAGATCACGGCGCGCTCTAGATCTTTTCAAGTTACAAACACTTCGGCTACCCCCGTAGGATTTGTACAACAAGCAAGCATCTCTATGGCTTAAGATGTGTCATCTTGGATCTTAGATCAAACGTCTGTAACGTACCTAGTAGCTGAGGATCCTTTATTTAAGTGTAAAAAAATTACAATGTCACCACATAACGTTGGTCCGATTTGCCCCGTACAGCGAATCAGATTCATCTATATGATTTATTCAAATAAATAGTAGAGATACTAAACGAATATCACGGTGGTTGATTAAGTAGACTCTTTTATTTGTTTGTACTCGCTGTTTCCACCTCAGCACCCACAGCGTTCCTTAATTAAAATATTGGGGTCCAACCCTAAAAATAGATTACGTCGCTCTATATGAATGTATATAAAGTATTCCCGATTTAATGTTATAAACTTTGAGGACATATAATGATAAGATGGGCTAAAAGATGACTGATAAAACGAACAATCGGAATATCGCTTTCTCTCACGGAAGTTGGTGCGTCAACTTTCTGCGATTCTATAGACGAATGGACTTTATAGCAGCTTGAACAAATGCACGGTACACTTCAAAGCATCGGCTAGTCATGTTCTTACAGAAGAAGTTGCCTGCAAACTGCCTATACGAACTGTGTTACCATTGAAGAAATTGCGACTTCGTAGCTCGTCGCTTTAAATAGAAAACAAACAAAAAAAGAACGGGTACAAAATAAGGCTAACGGCCAAAGAAACAACGGCAGCTGACTTTACTGGGTAGAAATAGGTTTGTTATGTATTAATCGAAAAAATACGTATTTTAAATAGCAACCGACGGTTTACGATGCAAATAAAGTTTACTTTACCGTTAGGTTTGAAGATCTGCAACTCCTTTTTTTTTTTTTTTTGGAAATATGAAAAACTCTACTTCTAGAACTTAAACATTCAGTATTTAATACTGTGTTGAGTGATTCCTCATGCTGCGTCAAAAAATTGGTTTTTCATTGTAACAACATTATACCATAGTTCGAGTTAACGTTACATCGATGCTAAATCAGTTAAACTTACGTTGATGTTAGACTGCCCGAGGTTTTGCCCTGTGGTAACTCAATATTATCTCAGAACAGTGAAACCTGATTCACCACCGCAAGTGGAAGTATACAGTGTCTCAGAGAAATAACTTTTCGACTCCGAGGAAATTACTGCTCAGAAATTTCACTCTGCTAGAAGGACCCGTTATATAGGTACTTCTGAATTTTTGTCTCACAGCTTGCTTAGACGAGATCAGATATATACTGCATGGCCTGCTGTTCAGTGCTATCAATAGATATACAGTATAATAGTGCTTGTGGTAAAACATTAAACAAACATCCGTTATCCTCGATTCTGTCTTTATTCAATAACAAGACGCACCGCACGAAGTGATGTGGGGCTGGGCCAGTACAATTTGGATGCATACTTAATTACCTCGGAAATGGACTTGGCATTCATTTCTGCAGCACGAAAACAACCGTTATCCATGTTTGCTTGTTTTTTTCTTAATGCCTTCGGCTATTTATGCTGGGTGAACAAATTCCTAGAATCACCCCTTAGGTATAACATAACATAGCTATTCTAAGTAGGTACGGGAAGGGTGCGGTTAAATCTGTTGTCTCCAAAAGACTTATGAAATAACATGCTAGTCAATTACCATTTGCCAACGCTCAAATATGAATCAGCGATGGCCGCATGTTCATAAGCACTTTGGCAATGTACTTACAAAATACGTATTAACCGCCCGGAACACTCTGCCTCTGATCTGGTTAGCTTGACTCTCCTGGTGGATTAGAATCAACGCTATCTGGACCTGTTAGAAATACGTCTAAGTTCTTCGTGAAAAATAGTGCTATACCGACCAGTGGCTTGAGAAGCACGGCGAAGAGACCACAAAAGCAATGCATTAAAGCTACTGTGTTGTTCAGTTGTGAAGATCAGCGGCAACATACTGGAAGTGCGGTTTCACAACGTAGAGGCACGGGCAAAACAGGTGTTACCACTTCATCTTCTGGGTATTTGTAAGTCCAAGTATGCGGCGTGTGGCAGCAGCTCCCATTACATCATCTTCAGCGGAGTCCGTGATACCAACATCAGCCCCTGCCACTTTTCTCCTGTGGTATCAGTAGTTTTGCCTAGTCTAGTCATCAAGAGCCTCTGATTCCACTTTTAACAAGAAGCGACAACAAGACTAGAAATGCGAGATGACTTACCCTTTGTTTTCCTTCTGGTGATGGTGCTTTCATCTCGGTACACCATACGGTTTCCATCTGTTCAACCTTGAGAAATGAATCGTCTCGTTGTCTTTTCCTATTTTGTACAGCGTTCCTGTTTGAAGGAAGGCGAGAATATCCTATCCTATGCTTTGCTATCTCTCAGTTCTGGAAGCTAGTTAGAGGATATTACACGTATACAGTAGGAAATGTAGCATGCTAGAAGATGCTGTCCGTGATTTGAGTTCTCTCATATACATAATATGACCTATATTGAAGATTAATAGCTTGTCTGCGTTTGGATGTGTAGATATATCCAAATGTAGATAAAGGAGGTTTTTAATGTTGAGTGATGCATGCAGAATCATAGGTGCCTATCTCTAAAGTTACTGTTTTGTTATATTAGACGCAGTGCAGTGGTTTTCGAGGTTATGGAGCTTGTGTTCCAGCTTTTCAGATTTTTTCAGGACCTACTAGGGTTTCGTGAATGCCTATTGATCCATACACACGAGCGTTCATTTATAGCGAAGCGAAATTTGCGTGTGTCGCCCTGCCTTACAAATAATTTTTCTTCCTTCGCTTTATGAAGATTTATATCCTTTGATCTCAACAGTCATAACTTCTTTCTGGCTTTGAAACGACGTCGCCGCTCTGATATTTTCCTGTCGATGTACGAGTTCACCACTTCGTTTTATTATTCGCTAATAGCAGTCGCACCCGCTTTTTTTTCTTCTTTTACCGGAAGACTAGCAAATCGTTGAGCCTCGTCGACGCATCCTTGAGCCGACAGACAAGCATGTAAGCTATGCATTAGACGTTTGGAGGGGGGGGGGGGGCATATAAATCCTGGGTAAAAATCATTTAGTGATCAATGGAGAGAGATCGGTAGGTTGGTATGTGTTTTTTTGAGTTAAGCAAGTGATAAAGAAGAAGAACTCTTTTTGGTAATAGTCATTGTCACTGTAAAATCACGCGGAAGAGGGCAAACTCCATTCGTGCTTTTCAGTTCTTTTCGATGTTTTTCCACTCCCAGATTTCAAGCCTATAGTCCTCGCTTTTTTACCTAGGAACTTTGCCTCCCTTCATTGCCTCCTTAGCCTCGTTTTCTCCTGACTATGACATTCTATCTTACGAGAAGGAACACAAGATACGTAATTGAATAGTTGAATGATAGGGAGGCAAGGAGCAGCCAATGAAAAGGCGGACAGTGAGCGACGTCAGGAAAGCAGCGTTCAGCTGCCTGTGGAAGCTACCTCGGCTGAAACGATAGTTTCCAGACTATACCAACGCGAACCATTCTGTTCGATTTAGACGAAGGACTTGCAATGGGGAGGGCCGGTGGTCGTCGTAACGATCGTGGGACAAACGAAGAGACTATTTTAACCGCCGATTACAACAGCGATGATAGCGATGTTGGATCATCGACATTTTTTTGAAGGAAAAAGGAGCGAGTAAAGTACATGACTCTATCGAAAACCAACGCGCAAACAAAGAGTCTTTATGGGCAGTAATACAGTTTCATGCTAGTGTCTTTAGGCTAACTACGAGCTAACGTCGGCTATGGCTAAACCGAGCGCGCATAGAGATAGTTGTTATCAACCATATCGACAAATCAATAAATCCAAAAAGTACAAATCATGGACATTTTTCTCTCTCTATATACACAGATATATATGTGTGTGTGTGTGTGTGTGTGTGTGTATCCTTAAGTATGTTTTCGAAATAGGTCACGCGAATAACCAGGAAAAGATCCAATAGAATGGAAACAATTCCAATCAAATGTTGTGATACGTCTTATCTACAGCCTAGCTTTTGTACAAGCCAGATCAGTTACACTAGAATTATCCTAGAAGTGATAACTCGATATTTCAATTGATCCGTGGCCATCCGATTTACAACTTCGACACCAGTATTGACGTTTTAACCTGAATTTTATGTACATCGTATCATATTTTTCTAATTGAACTTAGCCCAGCTAAATCGGAAATCAATTTTCCGACAGGGGTGAAGTCTGAATTTGTAGCCGATTGTACGAAACGGAGGTTGCCCTCAACCATCTACAAACACAAAAAATAGCCTTCGAACATAAATTGTTTGTTACGCCTTTTTCCAAGGGCCAAGATCTAAATAAATTAGATGTCCTGGCCACTATTGTAGATATGGAAATGCGTTTCGTTAGTTAGAAGATCGCTATCGTATGCGAGGGCTTTTCGTTGTATGAAAAAGGTTCCGGAAACAGGTGCTAGCTGGAAGTGTTGTTGATCGAAGACGGAATATGCAGATTGGTTGGTGTTTCTGCATTCCCGGATTCTCGATCACTTCTGATGAGCTGTGTATCCGCTCACGGAATAAGAATTAACGCATCTTAAAGGATTGAGAAAACGTTGTTCCAGGTCTGTCTTCGTCAATCTCTTCAAATTCTCAAAAGATTGATTAAGTGAAACTTAACTTTATAACACATTGGAATTAGCGGTTGTTTTGTGTTATACGTCTTATATTAAATCGACAAGAAAAGGTTGTATTGAATCATCAACATGGAGAGGGAGGAAGGAAATAAACCCATTTTTCGCTTACTTTTTGTGAATGTAAGTATGCCTTCTCGAAGCAGAAAGTAGAAGTACCGGGACAGAGAGTCAACCTATATATAAGAGCACTTAAACAAGTGCCGCGAAGTGTTCGTAGAGGTTTACGAGTTAGAATTGAAAAAAACATATTGCCTTGCCGTACTAAGCAGATAACACATTTCCACGGTTATTGGAGTAGACCAAAGTCACAATGGAGCAAACGAGTGTGTGTGGATTATTAGCGAACCTTGCGATGGCAAACATTTGCATAATATATTTTTTTATAAAAAGACAGAATTTATTGAAAATTAATGAAACAGCTTAGCTTTCGAGTCTTTATAAGTCGTCACGTTGACATCCTCATAACCGTCACACACAAAAGAAAATGTCCATAATGGGGCGCTCTGCACTGCTAGGATATGCGTTCTGACAGAAATTTCGCTTGGGGCGTTCGTCTTCAGCAGAGTATAGCGCATAACCATCCACTTCCTGATGTTTGGCGTCTAACAAGCCCGAAATAGTTTTAGTTTGTCCTGGAGACTTTCTAAACCATTGGCGGGTCGAGGTTTTAGAGGATCATCAAGAAAAGAGAGCGAGAAGCATAGCTGGGGCGTCTCCGTAAGTGTGGGAAGGGAGCAGGCACACAAGAACGCGCCGCCAATGACGGAGCCGATAATTTAACGGGCGTTATATGCGGTGCATGACCAGTTTCCGTTGCTACAAACGCTAGCAGTAGAAACTAAGCACAGACCGTGAGGCCGCCCGTTAATTTCCCAACGGAATGTTGCTTTCTCGCCGTTGTTGCGCGTTTCGCTAAAGGAACAAAATTCAACGGCTTGCTTGTCAACTCCTACCTTTAGTCATACACCGCGCCGTAAGCCGCAACCACAAATGGTGAATACGTACTAGAAAGCGGAACAACCAAATAGGACAAAAGGAAGGCAGCGAGAGGGGTGCAAGTAAAGAGAAAAGGAAAATAAAGCTGTGCCCGAATGCCTGGAAAGGGCCCCTTCAATGCAAAGACGGATATCCGAAACCCGAAGTTATTGCTTATATCAGGTGTGACCTATTCCCCAGATATACCGGGATCGAAATCACTAGAACTATTTTTCTTGCCTTGTTAGGCAAGATATAAGTATTTGCAGATGATGACTGTCTTCTTATAAGGGAGGTTTTTTAAGACTAGATACAAAACCGATATTTTTCAGGATTTTACTCATCAGCTCCGTTGCACCTTACAACGCTACAGACCGACACACACTGGCGACTAAATGCGGGCTATAATAATCTATTTATAGAATATTATTAGCTGACAGGTAACGTGCTGATGCCGACATCACATACGTAGAGACATACAGATGAAAATGGAAAACAACTACTTAAAAATCTCTAATGTATGTTACACAGTTCCAGCTTGAAATTAATCCTATATCATCCATCTTTGGCACAAGAATAACATGCACAGCCTGATTTTATTTCTACAGGGAATTATACGGGTTACGTGACGTTCATATCGAGCCGAAAGGACTTAACGTACTGTCATTTATTTGCCACACATGATCTCATGCAATGCAAGAACAAAATGCATATCTTATTGGCTCGAAGTGTGCATGCAGATCCAGTATATTCTTTTATATTCTGTGGCTACGGGATCTTAAAAAAGGGATTAACCCCTCTCGTGCGCAACAAGTGTCATCCAGCCTTTGAGCGTTGATAGCCATTGGTGTTAACTATCATTCAAATCTTATTCATTCACCTTTGATGGTATATATGTCAACAAAACACTATCCCAATAGCATGTATATAAAACAATTTAAATCACCTTGATATGGATTTTACGAGTCTTATTATATTCGTAAACAAATTTGAGAGAACTGCCATATGTCCTAAGGGTGGTACTAAAAAGCAGAGGGTGCCATGATACCTGCTACTATTCCACGGCATCTGGAGTACCTATCACCAGTCTCATCGAAACCTGATTTCCTACAGGGTCTATAGTGTAATTCATACACGGCAAGTTAAACGACGACAGGTGGATTTCGCCGGTTCGTTCTTTTCCACTAGCTGTTTCAATCAATCTCTGCGGATTTTTTGGTCATTTCTCATGGTTCGTCTGGAAAGCTTTTGGTACTGAGAGCTTGAAGCGACGATTTAGGTCTTCGGGCAGCAGCGGCGAGTCGGCTAGGAGATACGCGAGACGGTTCCGGTTCACTATGTATAATCCTAGTGCTCTTTTGGTGAAGGAAGCTGGGTCGCGATTTAACCGTTCGATACTCTCCACTGTAAAATTTTCCTAAATGACGCGTATTCCGTACGGCGCAATCGCAGCTTCGCTGAAGTCGAACAAGCTGAGAGCGATTGAAAAGAACAAACAATGAGACGATTTAATCGCCTATGCGACCATGACTGCCTTCCTGCAATTGTCTGCCGTTCGCAGAGAAGAGGAACCCCAAGTACGGATTTTGTTTACATAGGCAAGGGGCGACCTGTCAAGGTGCAAGCTTTCAATGGCCGCTGTCTTGCCTTCTCTTTTAGATTTTATCACCTCCGTCTTGGTTTATGGTCAGTCGCAAATCTGTGACTGTCGCATGGTATTAAGTTAGAGGTTAGTGCACCTTTGGGTTCACTAAGCTGTCTGCATATAAGCCGACTTTGACTAACTTTCTCGGTTCTCCTATTTTATTAGGGATACCCTTCAGTTAGATGGAAAATAAATGTAGGTTTATGTTGTTCCCCTGAGTCAGGCCAGTTGTCTTTGTAAAAGGCGGGATTTTGGCTACTTAGTCGTCAGTGGCTAATGTGTTTTCTTGCAGAATAGCAGCGAGAAGGTTGAGCACATTCAAAGGAACACCTATTTTGGCCAGCGTGAGCACAACCTTGTCCCAGGGCGCCGAGTCGAGGCTGCCTTGAAGTCAACAAACACCGCGTATAACGAGTTGCGCGGCGTAGCCAGTGCTCTTTTGACGTCGGCCATCACGTTTATGCACGTTGTTTCTGTGGAGCACTCTTTCCGGAACTCGTGTCTTGTCGTTAAGATGGCGCGCACACTTTCTACGCAGCCGTCCAGCCTTTTAGAAAACCAATAAGCAGCAAGCACTTTTCTTCGCTGTTCTTAGCCGTGACGACGGTGCAGCTGAGTCGCTCTTTCATTTAGGAATCACTAACAGGATAGCGTCTCTCCACTTGGGTAGGAATATATCAGGATGTAAACATTTAAGAAATAGTGCCTCCCAGCTCGGTACTAGAACTGAGACACATTTGATATGCTCGTTGCAGATCCTTTTTGAATCGGCGGCTTTCTGGTTACGTAGGCTCCAAGACCTTGTGTTAAGTTCAGCGTTGTGAAGTCTTATTGAGATCTTCTCCTCCAACACTGTGGTGAAAAAAACTATCGAAACTATCGTAGATTGTATCATATTTTTTCATGCAGACATCCCCGAGAAGTAATTTAAAAAGGCCAGAAAGCTAATCGGGCGAGCCGCCGAACTGCCGTGGTGCGTTAGCCGCTTATTTAATTGACTTTCTGCGTCAACAATAAAACGGGTCCCCATACATTGAAGGTCATATTGTCTTTGTGCTGCCTACGCTTTTCGACAGATGGTCTTATAAACGGAGGCGAACGGCTAGAGCTCGGGGCTGTACTTCGGCCATAAGGCTGAAGGCCATCGGGGCGCTCCGATCAAGACTACAGGTATAGTTGGACCACAGCTCATGTTTTCGGGCGGGATGGAAAAGCTGTAATTTACTTTAGATGGGAAAATTTCAACCAAACTCTGGGTACACATTTTGGCATTTATTACGCCAAGTACAAGAGAACTTTGTGAGTGCGTTACAAAAGCTTGTAGACATGTAGAGCTTCGTATTTGATAGTCCGCGTATGTGCAACTTAAAGAGTGAGGTCCATCGCTATCGGTATTTGAGTACGAATGCTTGCGCCTGTTGACAGAGAATGATTTTCAACTTCCTGATTGCATTTGTCGCAAACATATCGATAAACGTATTCCCTGCATGTGGTAGGAAACTGTTGGTGTCGAAATGGGATTGACTACCTACCTAGCAAAGTCCGTGAGCGTAACTTGAAGTACGGTTCTGGGTCTTGAATCCAGCTGGTCTGGACGGGCGATGATATCACCGGTAATGAGCAGAGAAGAGATAGAATGACAGGCCAGCGCTTTCAGTCTCCACTAGTTTTAGTTCTTTGTTGCGTATGTTGATTCCGAATTACTAAGCCGAATATAGGTTAGGACTTAGTAGCTATCCACGTAAGGCGAAAGTGCTATTTCTACTAAGCATGGCGTGAACTTGGCTGGCTTATGAATGCAGAAAACAAAGATGCCTCTAATAGAACGGCCTAGTTCCTTGCTCTTCATTGCAGGGCAATGCACAGAGTATAAATGAAGTTAATCAAAAGGGCTAGTTTCCCCAGCTTTTGTTAACACGAGGATGTCTACGCTGTGCAGGATTTCTGGGGAGAAGAGCGCCGTAGTTGCAGCCCTCTCAAAGTCCGGTCTCGCTTCAGGCTCCGTGTTGGTCTTGACGAGCAGCCGTGGTGATTCAAGATTCTGCGTAGTGAAGCCGACCCTTGAATCATGAATGCTGCCGAAACCTGCTTCACGAGTTGCTCGGCTGTTAAGGCAGGTGGGGATTGGGAGGAGAGTGGGGTTGGCCGTCCAACTGTTCGCTTTGGTGCTGCCTTTCCCGATGGCAGTGCTTTTACGGTAGTGTCACTTGGCGGTGGTCACTGTTTCAAGCTGACTCGGCCACTGGAACGTTTGACTCTGGAAGCCACGTTAAGCCGGCTTGTCTTGCAATGCCGTTTGTGTGAAGCTATTCTAGCGCTAGCCCCTTACGTCTGCAAAAGGCTTTATCCTCCCGGCAATGGTGTAGGCAATTTTCCCAGCGACTTTATATTTGTAGCTGTATCATCCATTCCCGAGGACCGGACACTCTGATATGAAGGGCGGGGAGGCCGCGAATTTTCCATTTGCTTGACTTGTCTTTTTCGAAATAATAGCATTACCGCAGTCCTGGTCGAAGAGTGGAACGGTCGAGGAGTACCTGTACTTCTGATTAGGGTCGTAAGGTAATTAACATCTCTGAAAGTTCGTTATCGTGCTGATATATTTGTCCTTTTCAAATTACATGCATTTATAATGACCGGGCTGTAAAAGCATCGCTGCTTCACACTCGACATTGTCAGTATTCACTTTCAGCTCCTTGTAAATAGTCACTGACATTCTGATTCTCACTGATTCTCGGGAAAAATTAGCTTCCTGCTGATTCTTTCCAAGAAAATGCGGAGTTGCATAATGCTGTCGCCCACCAGTAGGGCCGTCTTTCGTTGGATCGGGTCTTTCGAGAGTCTCTCGTAGATGTCTCATTTTTCATCAGCTACTGTCATCGGCATTACATGCTGATTGACTCTTCAACGCACACATACATGTCTAACCATTTTAGAACCGTCCTGTTGACCAGTCTGCTGTTGGGCACTGAATATACACTATAACAACATTTGCTTGCTGGGTCGATTGTCGGATCGGCCTAATCGCTGGTCGTGCAGGCGACATATGTTAATCTGTTACATTTCCAAGGATATACATAAATCTGTGTAAACTCAACGTTTACACTAGCTAGTCAGGATTCTTTCGGATGCACTGATTGTGATGGGGAATGGAGCTGCTTTTGAATGATGCTGGATATTCCGGCGAAAAGGTACCGGGCGTCGCCTGTTCGGTTTGAATCCAACGAAACAATTGTAAAGCTGGCTTGCTTTTGTTGTTGATCTTGTTAATGCTGCACCTAAGCTGACGTGATTCCCACCATCCCGTCGTATGAAATATATATGTTATGGTTCGAACGTGTGTCCGTGGGTGGATTGAACTTAATCAATAGGACGTAAGTCATAACATTGCCGCTCTTTCTTCTAGTCCACAGAATAAATATGTAAGTACTTTCATAGAGCTACTAAGCGCCTCCTCGTGAGGAGGGCCGTTCCCTTATTTATTATCCCCCGTTCCCCAATGCCAGATATTCTCGGCAGCTCCAGATGCAGGCGGCTTGAATTGGTATTTACCACGCTCGAAGAGGCTCACTGAAACATCCTAAAAGATGCACATACATCGAGGAGCATACGAATACACGACCACAGTGATCAGCGGTCAACTGATAACTCAATGTTAATTTATATCAACTTAGAGGTAAACTTAGATCTTAAACGAGCTCCATTTGTCTGTTGGAACGCACGCAGACAGGTGAAAAGACCATACTGATTGATCGCCGGTAGAATGAGCTGTTGGCGATAAACTACATTTTGCTTTGTGGTTATGCTAAACACTATTCATTCAACTTATGGTCAATACTTTAGACACAAGGCATCGCCGACCGCAGCTAGTTCAGTTAACGAAGTGGGTTATATATATACCTCAACTAAGGTCTAAACTTATGGCTCTGTGTTAATACATTCTTAACTTAGCCTATAAATTCTGTTGTATTTTTTTCTGCCAATATCATTTTGAATGCTTGCCTACTGGATCTAGTATCGAGTGGTTGTCCTTAATAGAAGGCTACGACGGCATATATTAATGAAGTAACTAAATTAAGATGACGGCACCACTTCTAAATATATATGTTCTCGTAAAAAAAAATGATGTACACTATTAGATTTACGTCAACTTCTACTGTTTAATCAAACGTAAAATTTAATTTGAATTAAGGACTATTCTAGAAATAAGCAAAACGATTTTTATCTATCATGCACAACAACGTCCGTCATACCATCTTGGACGTATATTGCTCATGAATATACAACGTGTTTTTCAGACGTCTTCGTTACCTGCAAAGACCTCCCGTATGGACCCTGCTTGCCGCAAGCCTGCTATACTGCTCTATCCTAACTGGACCTGTGTAGGTAGCCGGAATTTGCTCGTAATAGAATAAAAGAAAGCACCGGCATTCCTGATGGGCTGTCACGTAATGTAACTGGTGCAGCATAAGGCCGGCTCGGAACGCAGGTTCTTTGACGGCAATGGAATAAGCAATAGCTACTACCTTGTTCAGATTGATTTAGCCATTGCCAAGTCAGTGCAAGAGGAGGTAAATCAGCAAACTTCCATTGCAATAACTTTTTAATCGCTCTATATTAGCTGGCCACTTCCTGTGAAGGTTCTCGAAAGGGTGTTACATTTTAAAAGGCAAATTACGCCAAGAACGTCGTTTCGATGTGTTAAGGACTGACAGAATAGCTAACCCGAAATGATCTAAACGATGCATAGAAAAGTTAATAAGGAGCCGTTCATAGGCCTGGAATAATTGAAAGTACGGAAAATGCTGTTCTGCGCTAATCATACGCGGTATGAAAAGCTGCAAATCTGTGGATGTACCACTTGTTCTTTCAAGAATATGGTCTCAAGTAGGAGAATTGGGTTTGTTGCTTATTCATTAGAAGTAAGTTAACAGCAAACCCGTGAGTAACTTCGGCGGGGTTAGTAGTGTCTACAAAAATGTGGTAATAAAGATCTGAGGCAATGGCTTACCACGCTATCCAGCGTTAGCATGTGCTTTTTTATTCATAAGATAGCAGCTCAATAATGTTGCTTAACTGTTCTTCAGATTACAGTTTCCCATTTGTCGTAACACGTAAGAAATAAAAGTCCCTTCTATGAGCCGTCTTGGTCCCAGTGCGACGGGCTGCAAAGACGTTTGGCCTGTCGATGGCAGGCTTCAGGATCAATTTTTAGCTGGTGTTCAAAAATATTTTGCGATATGCTATCTTCTTGATTCTTGAATCCTGCACATTTTAATTATTAAATTTGATTAGTATGTAATTCATCACTCATGGAGCTCGAAACGTATTTATAAGCAGTTGCACAGGTCCTCGACTGCAGCCTACTTGGGAAGACGCTAACTCTGAAACATTTTTTGACGTCAAATGAGAAACAATTTTACGGCTAATGGCGTTATTGCACTTCAGAGCTTTCATAGTTTCTGATGTGAATATATACTTGGGTAGCAAGCTATACTAAGTCGACCAATTATTAGACGCATATAGCCACCTCTGTTTGAAGAGTAATTAGTACCGATTATGGAGTTGAGTTGACTGATAAGTCAGTTAGAAGACACGTATGACGATCAATGAACACTTTCTGTGGTCGTTGTTATGAGTTTTTCAGCATTTTGTCGCCCGGTTGAAATCAATTGTAACCTAAGTAGAGATCACAAAAGGTATATAGTGTAGATGAATTGATGTTTACATTCGCTAGCTAGCAGACGATGAAAAACGTGGACTAAACGGCCCTGAGAAAAACTTTTCAAATTGTCATGGCTTCCTAAAGCTCTGATAGCAGGTAGGCTAAAAACTTTGAAAAACTCTCTCATCGCATATATGAACGTCACCCGGGCAGCGGGGCTCGGCCTTGAAACCACTCCTTTGGCCCTGTTTGCCATATCCGGCTACTCTAAGGTCTCAAGAGAGAGCAAGCTTTTAAAATGTCGTCCTTTTCGCTGACGTTACCCTTGCATAACGGCAAAATAACCAAGTGAACAGTGAGATTTCTACTTCCATTTGCGTTTCTTTCTGAGCCTTGTGTGACTCAACCCACCATATCTTGTGATAAATTGCCTTAATTTGCTCACATACAAATGGTGCGTTATCATATTTTCGAGTGCGTTTTAAACTCTGATCTCTGCTACCAAAACAACGACATGCACCGTATGAGAAGTTAACGCAAAGGTGTGGTCCATAACAGTCTAAACCAAGCATACAAGAGTACAAGCTAATAAAATTAAACGGCTTGCTATAAAAAAAAAAAAGACGGTAAAAGGTTTCCCCTTTCCTTAGAGATATCGAAGCAGCTGCTTAAAGTTAAAGTTTTGTATCAAATGTCGAAGGAATTGGAGAATTAAAAACCCTAATAGGTCAAATGGGATATTGAATAACTACAAAGTACCGATCAAAATGGCTACAGAACGACATTTCAGATATTACGTAAATAACCATCGACGTCATCTTATTCTTTGGATGGTTAGAATATCTATGTTAGGACCGCAGTGCGTAATCGAGTTGGAGAACTTGAACTAACCTGTAACTAGGTATTTCTTAAACAGAAAAGTTAATCATCTGCGTTTAGTGATAACTAAGGTGTAGGTAGGTATCACAAATTAAGGCTATATGGAAGGCCAAAGCACGGAATCCTTAAAATGTAATAGATACCAGTATCTAGACACGTCGCTTTTTCCGATGCTCTGCTTTGTCGTACTCGTCCACTTTTGAAGTCTGCAAAATTATGAAATGAAAACTTACATAAACTATGATAAGGCAGTTCTCTTAAACGGCAAAAAACACTTTCCCAAAGTCGACCTCGGTGATAAGTACGGACAATCAATATATTTATATATAGAACTATAAAGTAATTTGCAAGTCAATCTAGCGCTCCTTTGGAAGCTTTAGATTTCTAAGTAACTATTTGTCAATGAAGGGCGAAATGCTCGTAGGAAAAATATACCGAAGTAATGTTATTAAATACGCATCACACACGTCCATTATATATCACAAATACGAACAGATCTGAGGAAATCCCGTACGCAGGCGACTTAAACTGCATCTAAAGTATGACTCGTAATTGGTGACCTAATCATATATCAAGGCACAGATTAGTTACAGCAGTTATCCTGCCAACATGTTTATAAACCACCGTTATCCAGGATGGAGCACAGATTATCACACAACAACAGCTCAGCGATGAAAATACGATCTAATGCATCTTACTGAAGAAACATTAGAAAAAGTCATTGGAAATTATTAAGGTGACGTTAGTCTATCTGTTTGCGTATGAATAGAATGTAAATTTATACAATTTTCACCAACTGAAAAGCGCGTTGCAATTACACGATGATCCAGTGCATCAAAGAAGGGGCATCGGGGTAGAGTCACGAGGCTTTTGTAGAATCGAGGCATTCCTGACTCCGCGAGATAATATTTTGTTGCAAAAGAAAGCTCCGGATCCAAGTTGAATACTAAGGGCGAGAGTATGGACACGAGCGTTGAAATTATATGAGCTAATAATTTTATTTCCGTATCTCCTTTGTGCCAATAGCTGGCCCTCTTCTTATATGGAGTACTGCCGTATTTATTTATATAATGTCCTTATATATATTTATAATTGGGACGAATGACATCATACACGAGGCAACAGAGGCTACGACAAAACTAAACAGAGTTATTATATACCTTACGACTGTGGCTTGTTCGCTACAAACATCTCCACTTCGCCATAATAGATTGCTAGTCGTTGTAATTTCGATTTTATTCTTGCGGGTAAGAAATTTCAGTAACATATCTTGCTCTGCTCCCATCTTCTATCTCTAAACAATCCTCAAAAGTTACTCTCAATAACACCATTATGTATTTTGTTAGTTAACAAATTTAATGCATTCTACTGTGAACGGTTGTGCGTCTACCCTGGGCTGGCTGGGTTAACTACACAACCAACTCAATACTTGTCAGAACCTAATGATATAGGCAGTGATCGGAGCCATCCACAGATTTTCTGTTCATTTTGCATTTGCCTTATACTTATCGTCCTACAGATTCAGTGCCTCTTCTGACCTGGCTTTTGTAGGAAGTCGCAATAGAGGAATCCATCGACTTGAAGTTGTTTGACGGATCAGAGAAGGAAAGCAGTTCAATACAAGGGTAGTCGGTGCCTTATGGGCCTGTAGTAAAATCTAACAGTTCAACGGCGCCGACTTGCCTGTTTGTGAACGTGTACTTCCATTCTATTAGGTGGGGCGGCTATACAAGCGAAGGCCCTAGGAAAGCCAGGACTTCTGCTCAAACTGCTGCGGGTTGAAAATGCTTTGACGAGCTCAGGCAGAGAGGTTGATAGGACGTGTGCTACAAATGGTCGTGTTTTACTCCTCGTTGCACAACCCTGTTGGTAGTCTATTCAGTCTATTACTTCGTACTGTCCCCCCCCCCCTTCTGCTTACTCTGCCACTCGTTTGCCCGTGCTCCATCCTTCGGCTATGAAGACAGTAGGGATTTAGTACATGGCAGCAATATCGCACGGCTACGAAGATTGCATCGGATTTATATGTTTGATATGTGCTACGATGCACTTTATTAACAGTCAGCAATATCAGACGCACCTTCCCCGCTAACAAAGATCTCGTTTCATACAACTCCATGCATGGCCTATAACAAGATCTGGATGAGATTTTTAATATGTGTAGCAAGAATACGCTGAAGTTACTCAAACGAATTAATTATCGCCGGATATAAGATTATTTTATAAGTGCGAGATATTACTAACAATCGCAATGCTTCGAGTTAGAGTATGTCACAGTATTTAGCGCGTTACCGAGTATAGCTAAGAAAAGAAGTTATACCTTTTTATGCGAATCACCAATGTGTGTATATACTGTGAAACAAAATAAAAATTAGAAATCATAGATGTTTTAGCGTCGTATAAGGGGAGCACGGACGATAGAGAATTGAGTAATGAACTGATTGAGGAGTATTGATGCACAGCAGGACTTACGGCAAACTATGTATACACATCTGTCCGTCAATGACGCCATGCCGATCGATTAGTTATATCGTGCAGGGCTTTTACCATGAGCTCTTTTCCCCAGCCTTTTCATACTGCTTCGCCCTGTCATTTAATCAAGGGTAGGTCGACGGAAGAAAGGACATTTTGAGATCATGTTGTGTTCTATCTAACCCACGGTCATTGAACCGTAGTAACGACGGCTAGCAAGAAGAGCAGTTGACGGCGATAGGGGAAAGAATACGTTTAGTGTGAGCTTAGGCCTTCACGAAGATTCTGTGGCACGGGTCATCAGCCAGCAGCCGCCCAGCTAGCCACGGCCTGAATAGTCCGACCGTTCCCTAGGTTCGGGCTCTTGTTGGCACGCAGAATTGACTCCAGTTAAACCGACGGTTCTACCCGCCTTCGGATGTCGTGCGCGGTTGCTGTATGAGTACGCACACTTGTATGTGTGTGTGACAGGATTCCGTCGCAGATTCCTCGACCCTCAATTGCTCAACGACTCCAAATTCCACGCAAGACTTTCATAGACAGCGGTTGAAGGCCACAAGGTCCACAGGGATGACTAGGACTAGCGCTGGTAGCGTCAGACGATTTCATCACAGAAGAAACAACGCAAGCCTCGCGCGAATCCGTAGCGAAACGCGAGTGCTGTGCATTTGCGGCTTACCCCATCGTAACGATGACGATGATGTTCGTTTGTTCGTCACGACAGCGATGTTGACGGAGAGCAGCAGTTAGTGAAACGGCAGCGCGTCCCCACTCCCTGACTAGAAAATCGGCTTGTGGCAGCAGCGGTAGTCGCGAAGCCGACGGAGGCTACTAGAACAGAAATGTGACGTTCCCTCGCCCCGCTGATTATGTGACGATGGTAGCTACGGACGAGGAACGACCTTCTGAGATGTTGGAGCCCGAATAATCTGAAGGTTCAAACAATCGTTTTGAGGGCCATCAACTGCGTCGTGGGTTCTGGAACAAGTGAAAAACGTTAAGGCCAAAAGAAGATGCTGGACTCAAACGATTTCAAGAAAGGAAGACCGCCATGAATCCGGTTGGTCTTCAGAAGATCCGTAAATTGCTAGAAATTTGTAGCTTTGGAGCGTACTGCTTCAAAGTTACAAAATATAAATTATGCTTCGTGTGAAGTCAAATTGCTGGCAGTACCATACAAATCTGCGTATGTCTTTGTAATCAACAAATGTAGAACGAACGAAAACACGAATTTCAATGAAAAATAAAATAATTTGTTGGTTAGGATATGATCCTCTAGATCACCTTTTTTTCATTTTATCTTCAATCAAAAAGACGACTGTAGGAAAACGACACGGTGGGCTGGCCGTTTATGCAGCTATCTTCATTGGTTACCGGTGTGGCTTTATCTTCTGTTAGTGTATGTAGCGTAGTATACATTGCACTTCTATTTGATTGTAACAATAAAGATGATGAGAAAATATGCTTAACATATTTTGTAAGCCTTTAGCAACATGTTTAGCCCCCCCTCTACCTGAGCAGGGCTTCTACTAATAGTTGCTTTCTATTTTTTGGAAAAAAATTCCTACATAAAATTGCTCCATTCTTAGCAGCAGGTATTGAAAATTGAATATCTTAAGAGAATTAAAATGACAGATAACAATTTTCCGTGGATCTAATCCGCCAACGCAGCCGTGCATGATACGTCCGCACTTATGCATAGGCTCCTACGCTAATGTATAATGTATTATCATACGCAGTATTGTACGCAGGACAAGAGGTTTACAACATGAGTAAAACGGCTGGCGTCGTCGTTGTCTCTCGGTATGGAAGAGTCCATTCCTGCAACAGCCGATGGCGTCACATAAGGATAGTAGACTAAGCCCCAGCCGCTATTCATATCGAAGCTATGGCGTGAAATGAGGCATAAGCCATTTGTCAGCAGCATGCAAGAGGTGGTTCGTTACCTGGTGGTGTCATGACGCGGCGATGATGATAGTGATGGCCCATCCCCAGTCACTTTTCGTGCGCCTACGTTTCATGTGTCTGTATCTGCGAATTCCCGTATACCCCCGTTTTTTGGAATCGACAAGTCGATACTGTAATTTGAACAGTATCTCTAGACGTTTCTCAATGCACCATGATGCTTTTGTTTTTCATCATTTCTGCGACGTAAACATGGCTGCGCCATTTGCTAACGTGCCGTCATCGATATCGTGAGAATGACGTGGAGAGCGTCGGCTTTGAATTTTTTTTTATTTGCGTCATTGCAGACATCGCTGTGAGAACATAAGGTTGGCAAGTTTCTCCTATAAAAGGCTTGGTTAAATAAGGTTTAATTTGCTAGTCACATGTTTTTGCATATGTGCTTGCTCGTAAACTTAGTGACAGGTGGCGTAGAAAGGCAACGATAGGAAGAGATGGAATCCATTATACTAAAGAAGTTGAATGGGCGCAGAAGGGAAGTAGCTGAAATAACATGTGCCATCCGCTGGAATGAGGCGTCGAGTGGCGTCAGTAGCGGCAATGTTGCAGTGGCAATTCCACATAGACTAAAGGTACGACAATAGAATGAACCAAACGTCTCGGAAGGCCGGCCTCTTACTCATCATTAAAGGGTTGTCAAATCGGGTTTTACCTCCTTGTATATCTTGCCCATTGGTACACCTAGGCTGCATTGGTTACCGTCTTCTCCAGATGTTTTCTACGGCAGCCACGTATGCATAAGCTTATTCCTATATATTTAGGTCGAATAAGTTATGGCAACATGAAATGCTTGCTTTTTTTTTGCGTTCCACTCCAAATTTTGCCATTGACTCTGTCAACATTTCTTTACGACCTTTAGGTAATGATTTGTTTCCGGACTAACCCAAGGCACAATGTAAATATCGATCTCAACTGCAAACAACACTTGAGTATGCTTCAATTTTTCGGCCACCTGCAACTGAAACAATAATTGATAAGGATTTAATGTCGGTGGACACAAATCTGATCATATCTTACAGTTACAGTTTGGAAGTTTAATTGGGTGTAGCGAGCGAGCGCACGCCCCTTAACACGACCCATTTAATGCAATAACGGGTACTGCGCAAAAAAGACATACATTAACTGAAACAAACATACAAAACTCTGAGTTGAATACGGAATGCCAATCTTTGTAGCACACTATGTAAAAGCGTACGACGTGCCAACCGTCCGAATAGGGTACATGCTGAAAGAACATTTTTAGCGTTCAAAAATGGCTTCACTGGCTTGTTGTGCCCACCTGAAGATCGCCAAAGACAGAATAAATTTATTGTGTTGGCTAAATTCAAACAACTTATATATATATATATATATAAGTTGTTTATGTATTATAAACAACGTAGAGTACACAGCTAATCATTCAGGCAGACTATTCACAAAGAGTCCAAAATTATGCGCCGCCTAACCCAATGAATTAGTAAGTGTCGCTTCAGGACTATTCGTACACCTACAACCTAGGTATGTCGTTATTTTAATTTTTTCACAAAGAGCGGCCCTAAATAGATATTGCTATATAGCAATGTCTTACAAACACCCAACCCTCTGCATCGTAGTAAGCAGAAATGAGTTCCCGTCCATTTCTGCTAAAAAAAACACTTTGTTTGATATAACTCAGAAGCTATGCAAAGCTGAGATTGTCAGTGTCAGGGAAACGAATATGTAGAAAAAAAAAAAAAGTAATCATTTTGGCAGTTTTAGTTGCAGCAGAACAATAATATTAGTAAAAATAATAATGAATCTTCAGCAGAAGTTATGCCTAACACAATTTTCGTTTTGAATTACCTAAGAGCTAAAGCAGGTCTCATTTCCATAACATGCTGGCCTCATTAATGGCTTTTGTGAAATCCTACAGGCTTTTTTCATATCTACAGCTGTTAATGCTGCTACTTTGTGGGCAGTTGATCGCCTCACATCCCCGTTCCCTGTTTCCTCTTCCTCAGCTGACGAAGCTGTTGGCGTAATTCGAGTCGCGGTTGGTTTATCTATGGGCAGTAGCCGACGTGACGTGACTTGACAGACGAAGATTAGGGCTGGGCAGACCGATGCTATCTCCTCTGCTGGCCTTGCTGCTTACCTACCCCCCGGTTCGATTGGGTACGCCGCCGCGGGCAGGCATGTCCAAAAGAAAAGAAGAAGTGTCAAAGACAAAACGTGGCACGCTGCTGCTGCTGCTATCCAAATAACCTGTTTGCTTTGAGACACGACGCCATGGCAGAATGAACAGTCGTCCCTTCTGAGCCCACCGATACATCATGAACAACAAGCACAGCCAGCTATAAGGCACAACAAAGTAACCTAACAACAGATTTGCGTAAGTGTTCTATGTATGAATAGGCGGTGGAATAAGTCAAAGGAGAAGAAGACAGCCTAATCAAGGATATAATAATTAAAGAGCTCATTTTTACTGTTCATGTTGAAGCGTTGATTGAGTTAGCCAACAACCCATCGTCAAATGTAATAATAACTTTTACCCTGTTTCGTTTGGAGAGGACTGAAATTTTCTGCCACCAACAATGCCAATAATCCTTATCTGTAGATACTGTACTGCCTATTTTCTATTTGTCTTTCTAATTACTTTGAACCAAGCTACCGATGTTCGTTTACCTGCGTGTTCGTCTACTAAACAGCATCGACAAGTAATAAGTGGTGCAAAAAATAGGTAAGGAACAACCTAGTTTTAGCTAAGATAGCGTCCAAATTGTAACAACCTTGCCTCAAAACGCATCACTCACAACGATTGTTCGTAGGAAATCTGCCTTACACTTATTTACAATTCAGATTTTCTCTCGTAGACTTGACAGATGCGAACAAACCATTTCCAGTCTTTATTTTAAATAAGCGATCCTTCAGGTAGGCCCTGCACCAGTTTGTTTTTCTAGGAAAAATGTTTCCTAAATGAAAAATAGAGAAAATTAGAACCCTGTGTATAAAGAGCGTTGTGATATTTCTGGCCAACGAGTAAGCGTGCGTATCCTTTAATAGTTGAATGCTGTTGACTCCACGCATGCCATCTATTGCAACTTAGGCCTGTCTGCTTCAACTGAAGATATTGAGCACGCGCAAAAGAGGAAAAACGATATTGTTGCACACTTTCAGCCGATTATTGGAATAACATAAAGGATATTCTATATCCTTGGACGTCTTGCCGAGCCCCTACTCCTGGCACGTCTTCACGATTCAATTTCGTATGGATTTGCTGGACCACGTTAAATTTGCAGCTATGTGTCTAAGGAATGTGTCTAATTCTAGTTAAAATTAATCAAATAACAACAATAGCAACCCGGTTGTATTTTAAAGTGTGCTTCCACATTTTTATACATTTGTCTGCCTTAGATATTCTAGATGATTCGTTTACTGACGTGTGTGCATATATCTTGCGAAGACTCTCACACTCACTAACATTCGCATGCATTTCTATACCATTTCTCATCCTTTTACCGTCCTTTCACCAACTTATACGTCAGCTGGCTTTGCTTGTCTATCAGATATCTGCGAAAGACCGACGGCTTCGACAGCGGGCAGAGCGTTGTCCATTCAGAGAGCTCTGCAGAAGAAGCCCTGCACCGCAGCATGAACTCAACTGCATAAGTGGTCGCCAAGAGGAGCAGGCGTTGGTGGGGAAATCTCTATCCTACCGTTACCTCTACCGTCAGTGTTCCGTAGGACAACTCACGCCAGAGCCGCTTCATATTCATGGCATTGGCGTTCATGGCAGTGTAGGAGGCTGCATGCCATGTTGAGGATGGCAGACTTGTGATTGGCAGGCAACGAGGGCAATTGAGTACCATAGCATAGTCTTTCGTCTATAGGAGAAAGACTCTGACTCTTCTTCCGATATGGTCTCTTGGTGATGCAGCAGGCCCACAGTAACACAGGTTCAGTCAGACTAAGTGCCTATAGGTGCATCCCGGCTTAGCCATCGTCCATCTGTATATATATGTGTGATTCGAACAGCGTCAGCCTGGTGGTATCTTGCCTTGAAAATGAATTAATATAAAGAAGGTTATCTGGCCAAAAAGGGCGCAGGGTGTGACCCCTTCCACCCCCGACCGCTAGTGAAGCTCTGGCTAATCATCAATTATCAAACCTATCCGAGTCATATATCGTTATTTATAGAAAATCCGTTTCTAGCAACGTTTGCATAGGCGATATTTACAGAAGTTGTCTATGTTACGCACGATCACTTTTTTGTACACATAGAAATTATTATACACATATATATATGCAAGAGTGCGTCATGTGTTTTTGTAATAATGACAGGCGCGTCAATGCATTATAGTTTTGTTTAAAATCTATAACCCCTACTTACCAAAAGTAAAATGTTATTTTGGGCGGATTTTTAAACTTTTAACCTAAAAATATAACAGCCGAAACTTCAGAATGAGTAGCCAGGAAGAATAGCTCTCTTTAAGAAAAAACGTTTTGTTGAGGTTAAAAGGGAATCAGTTTAGTTCTCTGTAAGGACTTTTTATTTCTACATCTTCTGCACGGTTTATAGTGTAGACATATAGGAACGTTAGGGGTAATGCTGCTACGAGACAAAGAGTTAGATGCGATGTTCATTATAGTCCGTAGAATCTATTCGCGTTTGCATCCATTGCTTTATCATGACAGTTTAGGGAAACTGACCTTGAAGCCGATGCATGATGGTACTGCATGTAGGGAGTCACATAAATTGGCTGCGAGTACTTTCTTCTTCTTCTTCTTCTTCTTCCAGAGAAGAAAAAACATTAGACAAAAGCGCTAAAGTAACGGTTATCAAGAAGAAAAAAGAAATGTAATACAGATGCATATGTTACGAAGAAGAAGGATTAGGTTGAGCAGGAATAATTTCAGATATCGAAGAATTAAAAAAACAAACTGTACCAAAAAATATATTGTGACGGTGTGGAACATGTAACAGTTATGTAAACATTACTACAAGTAATAAAAAAAAACCTATCACCAAAGAAAACATCTACTTTTCTTTCTAGGGACTCATATATACATAAATAGAGATCAATGTAACCCGCTTCAATGAGCGGTCTAGGGCTGGTTCACCTGAACTTGAACTCAATATACTGCATATGTATTATAGCAATTAAGCAAATGCGTTGCAGGCCTAGTATAATAGGAAGGCGTTAAGCTTGGTTAAAATGTATACCTTTCATTTTGATCTATATATATATATATTATGGTAATTTGAATATGATCTTTGTTTGTATAGCTGGCATAAGTAACAAGACCCTGTAGACAAGACGAAAATCAAGTTGTTAATTTGTCTGTAAACAAATACGCATCTGTTTGTCTATTTGGATCTGTTCTGCAGCCATCCCAATTCTGCGATAGCTCTACCGTAAGTTTGATGCCTTGGGTTTTTCTAGATTTTTCATAGGAATGATGACTTAGAAATGTTAGTTATGGCTATAAAATACATATGTAATTACTTGCTGATTTTAGGGGACCATAGAACACCCTAACCATGCAATACTGTATTTTTCATTTTCATTCAAATATTCCCGGCTGAATCATACGTCATCTGTGCTGACCTCTGACGCATTTTCTTGACACTTTCTTGACGCAAAGACGAATTACTTTTGACAAATATCTAAAAATCGACTATAAAGTGGAGCAATGTTGATAAGCATGCTTTACGAGTTTGCTCCCAGCACCCTATCCGCTGTTAATTTATTGCTTGTTTATTAGGACGTGTTATTATAAGTTTATCTAAGTTATTGAATCGAGTCAGTTATTGATTCAGTCAGTAATTGACTAATAGTAAAACTGTTGATTTTGAAAAGTCGGCGTCGAGGGTTTCTTCTATTTCCAATACAATTATGTTGCTGGCGTGAAGGCAGCAGCACTAACTTTTCCGAGAAACATTCGGTTGACGTATATTAGTGACGCGGTCGGTGTCGCAATCTGAAGACAATTAGGAGAGGCCGGAACCACTAACACGTCGTGCGGCCTCTCGTTCCTCCGACTTTTTGGATCAGCCGTGTCAAACGTCGTCTTTCGACACTGATACTGGCACATCCAGTTCCGACAAGCAGCTGTATCGGCCATGCAGGTGCTAGCCTTCCGATATTACGACCTATGCTTTGTTTCAAATTTCGTTTTCACTACGTCCAACGGAGGTTACGTAGCTAACCAGTTATGAATGAATGAATCGACGATGCGGATCTACCGAAAAATAAAACTTTACCTCATGTTCTAAAGTTGCACTTGCTTTCGAACGAGATATCGCTCGCTCGGACCAGAAGGACTGGGTAGAAAAAAGTGAGTGGGTTTGCTCGACTTAGAAGCGGCACGCATCGATCGTAATAGAGATTTAAAAACAGCTCAAGATAGCAACATGAGCCGCGGCGACAGCCCCCCAGAAACGGACCCGTAACGAGAACCCATTTTTGGGTAGTGCTTGAAATTTGCCAACCTTTGAAAAAAGAACATTAGCTCTGGATTGAACTGGCACGTTCAACAGTTTCTGCTACACATACGGTGGCTGCTTTATTGCAATGGCTGTAGACTGAAATATTGGTTTCCAATATGTGACACTAGAGTAAAGGAACTTAACGAGGTTAGATTGGCTAGCGGACGCTAACTGTATGATTCAGTTTGCCGAACCGCTTTACTTGGTTTAGTTCCTAGCTTTGTTTCTGTTATTGCCTGTTTGATATATGTACTTCACACTGTCACCTGTCTGCGGCAGAAATGAACGGCGAACAAATGGCCTAGACGGCATCTTTTTGAATAGAGAAAAATATTAATTAGCTTGTGCCAATGGTAAAAGCACACACACGAAAGCGCCAACAAGAGTCTTGACGAAGCATTCACTTGACGTACCCACGTGTATTTACCCAAATATCTAACTATGTATGGGCATATTGGGATTCAATGCATTTCACCGCATTGCATTTGTCAGTAAACGTAAAATAATTGGGCAATCGGTCCAGGGCAAAACAAGTAAAAACAAAATCACTCTAGTACTCCGCAGATATTCATAGAAATATGCATATATTCAGAGGCGTATATATGCACACCGAACGATGCTCCGATACGCAATTTTTTAGTTGTTATAAGCGAATCCGAAAGTCGAACAACTTTTGATCTATGCATCGTTAGTAGAAAATATATGGCTGGTGACAGAAACATATGGGTAAACATCGGTCGAGTTGAGTCCAGGGGAGATGAGTTAAAAAAAAACATCTTATAGTTTTGAAACTCAACGCCCAATGGTTGAGTTTTTGTTCCTTGGAAGCCACAGGGCTGAAAACATTAGTCGAGGAGGTGTAGAATACTACGTGAGTAATGCAAACGTGGTAAATTTGAAGGTTGAGGTGTTGAAGGATAGCGGGAAGGTCACCAGAGGACGGGATCCGTAGAACAGGAACGTATTACGCAATCGAGGACGTTTTTCTCATCTTCCCCATCTCTCTCATAAACTCGTACTTTACACGTAACGTGTTACTGAAAATGGGGGAAATAAGTGACAAGTTGGTGTTCCGCGAATTGACTCTAGCCCAGTACGAAATGCGTGTAGTATGTTCCACTCTCAACGTACCGCTGGTCAACAAAAAGCCCACCCAGAGCATACGGCCGCCTTAGATGAAGCATCTCTACCGCCAGCGACAAAGGGATCAGCAAGAGAATGGTGTCGCCCTAAAAAGAAATCGAGTTCAGAGCCGTGTCTAGCAGGTTCAGACGTAGGGCGATGGTTGCATCGACAACGGACATCAGTGGTATCTGCTACTACGAGATACTCACCGAAAATAAAAGAATGCAGCCCGCTATCTCGAGTTTTTCAGGATACTCATGAACCGTTGGCATGGCAATCGAAAATGCACACCCCGGTTACTTGACGACGACCCCACACCTAATCGTTGTATTTCAATTACTTCCTGCATTGAGCAAAAGAGTATCCAACATTTATTCTAACCCACTCGTCCTTGTCTCTGAATTCGCGTGATTAGAACAACTAGTGGGAAAATTCCCTGACGAGAAGTTTCTCTCCTACAGCAGGCTGCGTGGATAAGCCGCTTCTTGTATGACGCCTCTCGTCGACATCATTTTATAGAAAAAAAAAAAAGCTAGCAACAATATTGAGAAGTTTACGCATCAGATAAAATCTAGGAAATAATGAGTTTCAGGACTATTCGGAATATTATTATTCACTACCTTAATTGACACTTGTGCATGAGGTTGATTATAGTAAAGTCAATAAAGAAATTTGTTTATCAGAGCCTATAATAGAAAAAACGAGCACATTAGAAATTTAAACATGCTTCTAAGAATATATTGTATGCCCAATAGTCTTATATATAAGTACGACATATTACGACTGTTTCACCGCATATCGAATCCTTTTCTTATTGAAGGTACACCTCATGTAACTACCTTCAGGCTTCTACATGATATTTCAAGGTAGACACTGGTAGCAGAGAGTCCAATGCGATCTGCGCGGGTAGACCTACTTTGCTTCGTCCCATGGCGCGTCCCACAACTTCGTTCATCCAAAGCTTCTTCCGTAGAACTGTGATCCCTGTCGTCTCCCTGCGTTTTCCTCTTCGTCTGCCGCCCTGGGCTCCTTGAAAGCCTAATGACCAATCTAACAATTCTAGGGCTACTGCCTTCATAACCATCATCAGGAATGAGACACGAATGAGCTGCTGGTAGTAGGTGTCCATTTTAATCCAGACATATATTTCTCTACGTGTGTCTACATATATTAGATACGTACGAGCCTGCAACTGCCTGAGGCCACAGCACTGAGTTGATTGGCCTGAGGACAGATTATTTTGTTATTCGAGACATCAAATAGGAAGTGCATATACGGAACGAGTCATATAAGTTTATGGGACTTACGTACTTGGTATGATCGCATGACATCACTATAAGGACTTCACGCTGACTAGTTTATACAAATTTATGTCGATAGTTCTGTGTATAATGCGAGTTGATTAATCCAACAAGACAAGGGTTACTTTTGGTGGCATTGTAACCTACCTATATATATTTGAAAATACATAGCAAATGGCTTTGAAACTATAGGGATCATTCCAAGCTTTCTGTATAGCGAAGAGCATTGCGTTACGACTATAAGTAGCCTGACGGAATGATGACCAGTGGATTTAAATGGCCTCAGCGCATTTGGATAGTGACCGACGTAAAATTAGGGCGTACGATACATGATAAAATTTACATAAACCTGCTGGTAATCCGTTCACACATGAATGCTAAGACATTCGAGTGATGGTTTCAACGAATTTATTCATTGCCACAGCTAACGATCCGCAGATCGAAAGTACTCAAAAGATAGGTGGATTGTTTGCCATGACACTAGTAGGCCTTTTTCGAACCTACTACTATTTCTATAGTCGACCTTCGACTAAGTGAAGATGGAAAATATATGTTATCGTGAAATCATAGCATTTATACACATTAAGGAATCAGACTTATTCAACCAGTACGTTATGCGATAAGACTAGCACATTTTTTAATGGAAGCTATCAATACGCTTACCTTTGTTAGCAATGCAGAAGCTTTCGTTCTATTGAATAACTCCATCACGTCAGTTATCTTCCGTTTAAAACGAAGCTCCTTAAATCGCTGCTACTAAATATTCGTACCACGAATCCACTACCAAATATAAAGTGGTAAAATAAGTCACTTGGTCAGTATTTTTCAGCGGTGCTACTGTGTATCACTGCTGTTGCAGCTGCGCTGTCGTAGGTACGTTAAGGCCAAGGATAGGAACAAGAAAGTAAACCGGTTTCCTTGTTCTTAATTGCGATTATAACGCTGATGACGCGGCCGTCTGTTGGGACATCGTTGTTACGCCCGTTATTTTCATCGTTGATGTGCAATCGAACGTGGAATCACGAAACAAAGATTTTCAGATAATGCTGTCTCGTTTGAAAGATGGAAGCACAATCTCGTATTTTTATCGATAAACTGTATAAGCCTCTGTGGTGTCAAGATTTAAGTGCGTGTCCGTATCAGGACCTTACTGTTGAGTAAAGTTTTGTCGTTACTTCTAAAAAATATGTGTTATTGGCATAGAGTTGGTAAAAAATCGTATCTAGGATGGTAATATATGTTATTATATATACAACTAACGTATTATTATTTTCGTCTATTCAACGAAAAGCAATTGACGGATTCCCAATGCACTTCATGCGAACGCTGTTTATGCATCTGCGTCCTGGTCCCGCATCCACTTTGTTTCTGAAGTTTCATAGCTTCGCAATTGATGAGCAGCGTTGCAACCGCCTTTCAAGGCTCACCTACACTTCAAATCCCCAAAAGGTTTGTCATTGCAAGGAAGCATCCTTAATGAACTGATACACCGTGAACGGTTATTTACTGCGAGGATGTATAGCCACTTGTATTCGAAAACCATCTAGAGGATGAATTTATTTTTGAACGATGAAAGCTAGTGTTGAGTATCAATCAAGTATTCCTCGAGAAAAGCTTTGAGGTCCTCAAGTGAACAGAGGACCATAGCCGAACGCTGTTTTGGCCTCAGGCTTGGAAAGTGAACCGCACGTGTCTCTATTTCAAAATGAAGAAGTCTGGTTTTTGTCATAGTTGTACCGGAAACTACATTTGAACCTCATTCGTATAACGATGAGCGCGCTTATACTTTTTAATCTTTCGTATGGATTTAGAGTAGGGAACGGGCAGCTTCCGCCCGTAGTGCTATCGTCTTTTATTGAATGAGTTGAAGGCCAGCACGTTCATTGTTTATTCTCTAAATAAATATTTAATTTATAATATTTTTCTTTTTTAGAAATAGAAAAGATAAAAGAGATTATCGTAGAAAACTATACTGCAGATACTTCTAGTAGCCGGTGGGCTATAAGATATAACGCGCACGACACGATCGAGAGTATGCAGCTGGTGAACAAGGAATTAAATGAATTGGCCGTAATGTTATCGTCACAGTCTGGCTAATTTGTCAAAAAAATTGTATTAATTGTCTCAAAAAAAAAAAACGCCCCTTTCCGTCATAGTTAACTATAGCCTAACCTACCATCATAGTAGAAAATAGCGCAAAGATATTCACTAAGTGGAACATTCGTATCACGCCATATCATAAGTATCACGTATCATAAGTCGATAGAATGTACGTTGGAGGGAAAAAGACGTTTCATCTACAAACAACGTATCGTAAGAATAGGGTCACAAAATATGGCAGTATGTATCATCTTAACAGAATTCTCAGAACGTTTTTTATTGCACATTCTTGCTTTAAGCTAGCTTTTTCCAATAGACTTCGTTTCGGATAGCAGCGGCCATACTTTACCAGTATTATTACAAAGAAGACTTACGCAGGTTATAATCAAGAGCACACTGGCATTAGAGCGTTTGATTTTGCCGAAGTTAGACAGGAGCGCTCGGCACTTAAAACACATTATTATAACACAGATAATATATATACATATATATATATATATATATATATATATATATATAGGATTAACAGAAGTATGTCAGTGTTGCAGCCTGAGAAGGCGCAATATTGGATTGAGCTTAGGTACAACGAATAGATCAGGACTGTGGTGATGACGACGAAATGCGAATGGCAGATGAGGTGGCGGTAGATCCCCGATACGCTGACAAATGGGTCATGCTTCATTTGACTTCATACCAACCTCTACCAGACGAGGCTCCGTAACTAAACACACCGACGCCACACCAGAGAACGACAAACATCTCCCTTATGAGACTCCGACACCTCGTGGAAACCGAGGAATTGACAACTGGTTTCGTTCTTGCCATAACGTGAAACCCAACGTACGCCTGCTGAAAGGTACTGCTGATGCCACGGCCGTCAGTGGGGAGGCAAAAATCGGTAACTGAGAAAACGCCGGGAAACGGTAGCTTGGCGAACGGTGCCAATGGATTCTATTACAGCTAACTATATGATGTAGGATGGTGGCATGCATATACTTGAAGACTATTTGGCCAAGGAGAGGTGAACCAATATCTTATGTCCAGAGATCGCAGGCGAGCAAGATGGCAGGGTTTCCCGCTACTGGCACAGTTTATTCGTCCGCTATTTTCTGTGCCTGACGATCGTAGTACATTTCGCTATCTGTTCATGTAAGACAACGACTATCTACATCGGGTTGAAGAATATTTTTTTAAATTTTTTAATGCCACGAATATAATATAACCTTTATTATGTCGACGTATTGCTTATAAATGGCCGTCTGATCTAAGGATAAAACAGTTCAGCCTGCCGGCGTATTTCGTTTCTAGATATGACTTTTCCATGAATTCCTGCGGGATTAACAATAAATTTCAGATTCATTATAATGTCCTAGCAACAAATTTATCCTCATGGTTTGTATTAACCTTCTTGTTTTTTATTTTTCGAAATTATAAACTGCCATGACATTCTATTGATAATAATAAAATGTTCCTCAGAGAATGCATTCAGCATCTTCATGTAGCGAGGGGCTTCAGTCCAGCATTGTAACATTATAATTGTTACTTACGTAAGCACGTAATACCTTTATACAAATATGGGAACGTTAATGAGAAAATAATCGATAGTAGAAACTAATTTATAGAACCCGTTTAAGCTTCAAACGTTCGGGAAGCATTAGCGAAACGGGAACGTTATCTATGAATGTCTAGCATGTTTAACGCAGTAAGCTCTTCCAAAGGCCTCTTCCTCGTTTGTTGGTTTTGTTAGTATCATAGATAAGATCTCGACTACGAATAAAAGAAAAGGAACAGCGAAGTTTGCCGTTCCGCTAACTCGTCTCAAGCCACGTTTCCTCGCTTCACACACATTTCTGTGCAAGCATTCAACTTTCTTGCGAGTAACATAAGAGAAGGGAACACAAGAATTCTAGCCGAGCAACCCTGGCGCTAGGCCGAGTCTTACAAGCGTGGCCAGCAGATTAGCGCATTCAATTTATCATCGGCACAAAACTCGCGCCGCTTACTTCTGGTTTCGGCTAGGGGCGTCGGGCTGATGGGACATGAAGACGGAACAAGCCGAAAAGGGAGAAGGAACGCAATACAGCCGGAACTGGAGCATTAGCCGACGAAGGAGATGCGCTATTCAGGCAGGGCCTTTTGTACGATATGGCTACGGAATGAGCGGAGTCCGACTGTGAGAAGGTAGGAGAACGACTAGACTCTCCTAAACCACATCGAATGCCTTACCATGCCGCGCTCGAATCGCCAGCGCTGTTCCGGCACGCCATCAAACGAAGGTTTGCTATAGAGTCCGGAGAGCGTAGAGCGTTTTACCGTACTGAAGGGTCCAACTGTAACCGGTCAGATATATATGTCTCACTGCTAGCAAAAGAGTCTATATCCTCCAACGAGGAGAGGGGCGGAACCTTTTTTGTCTTGTTTTTATGGTCCAGTTGCCTCGAAAGAAAGGGAAATGCGAGAAAAAGAAAGAACTCTCAAAAAGCCGCTGAGACAGTACCATCTAGCTAGCGGAACAGAGGGATATACATGTTGTCCTCCTGAAAACTTCACTTAGACACCCGGACACCTAGACATACATACACATGGAAATGCGGCAATAAGCATTTATTTAACCGCTCTCTTAGTAAATGTTCTCCATTTAAAACAGAGTTATCATTATTTGCATTCATTTCGGTTCCTTCCGTAACACTTCAGTGCGTTCGTCGGAACTGATTGCGGCTGATAGAACTCTGGACCGTCTGACCTCTGCGCAGCAAGAGCCACAGTTCGTAGTTTAGTTCATCGTAAGGTACCAGAGCAAATGCGTTCAGTAAAAATCAAGTTGTTTAGTAAAAAGCGCTTGGGCTCAGCTTTTATCCGATCAAAGTCGGATTATGCTCAGCTAAATGGTATTTCGACCGACAGAGAAAATCCATAATTCACACGTAGGTAATGTCATGCAGTCCTGCGGGCCTATTTTTACTATACTTACCCTTTCTCTATTGTAGTAATTATAAGACTTGCTACAATATAACTAACGCATGCTTTTCTTTTTGCAAGAAACACTATGTTTGCCTACATCCTATTGAAAAAACGATAATGTCAGTAAGTACGTCTGAACCTACTGTTACCCACCAATTGAGCAATGTCTAGACATTGGGGAAACGCATTCATTCGAATTGTGGTATTGAACATAGAGGAGACATTCGTAGCAGCCAGGAAAGGAGGCGTCATGGGCGAACAGAGCTCGAATAGTAGAGTTCCATGATACATCCTTCTTGACAAGGCAGTGATACAAGAAATGCTCCCTCAGAGAGAAAGGAAGTGGGAGAGTCTCTTCTGCGAAAACGAGTATTCGACCGAAATGAACGAACTACAACTACTGCGTGCCCTATCGCTTTTGGTAACGGGAAAATGACAACCGAAAAAAAAGAAAACGTGTTTTTTTTGGTTAGTTTGTCAGTAGACTTGTTGTCCACGCTCTACCTAATCTTAGCTAAAAACGTGGAACTGGAGAAAGTTAGAGGACATACTAGACCTATGAGGACCATGAACGATTTTTTTGTATGTGATACGTAATCTACTGGGACGGCCGTAATGTAGTACTTTTTTTTTGGAACATATTAAATAAGTCAATCATTTATCCTTGATTTCAAAGTACACGAATTGTTAGATTAGGATAACTTGGATCTTCATTCGACTCAAGATATATTTTCGAAGCAATAAACAAGCCCATATTTGTGAAAAGTTGCGCGTCAATAACATTCAGCTTTTATAATAACATTGCCGTAAAATCAATTCTTTTGCATCTTATATATAAATACATTCCGTTAAGTGCTGCATACTATTTTTATTTAGTAAAACTGCCCATGCTGCAATCGCAGATGGATATATGTCTAAGGAAGGTAGAACAGCGCAAGTTTTCTCTATCGTGATTGTCTTGTTCTGCTGAGTATTTATGGAAGGTAAAAGGAACTGAGTAGCGCTGCTTTGAGGGGACAAAGCCTTTCACTGTCACCTTGAAAGGTACAGAGCACTAGTAAGGACCAGGTGGTCCTGCCCAGTTACCACGGGCACAGCATGCGTTCGTCGTACGAGCGCCGACGTCGGGTGCTGCAGGAGATGCTCGTACAAGTGGCGTCGATGCAACAGCTTGACGTTCCTTAGGGAACGCTTTTCGGAACGACAAATGTCGTCTGCTACAAAATTGATAGTCGTTCCGCTTCCGCTGCCATTTTCCAGAGGCCTAAGGCTCAAGTCGCCGTTGTAGTCTTCTCCATCGTGCATCGAAGGAAATGAGAGTCGACCTCGCGTTCTCGTTTCTGCTTGCACGTTAGAGGTGTGGTCTAGTGGGACCAGCAGCATGCTGTGTGTGAGGGTCTCGCCTAAACCAGTATCATTTGTTATGGAGGTGCGCCATTGCTTCCTGCTGCTTCTGTTAGTGTAACAGGCAAGAAAGTGAACGAGTAAGGAAAACTTCATCGGCTGTAGGGTTCATTCAGTCAGGCCAAGTTGCTCACTCTGATGGAAACGATATGCACTTTATATGTATGAACGTAGACGGCTCTACGTGTAACTGAAAGTTTTACTGACACAGAGGCAAAGATGGTAGCAAACAGGTTTCGTTTTTGAAACAGATTACCCCGTTGTAGGCAATGTTGCCTTATGTTTGTTTTGATCTTTTAGATACAAGGGCATCGCATATAACGATTGCTGTTATCATCAAGCGCTCATGTCGGTGTCCACTAAAAGCATCACGAACACATTAAGCGAAAAGCATACAGCTTGTACTAATCGCATCTCAAGCAGATACGTTAATATTCAAGGAAGTATGTACCTGTAACATTCTCTAGTTACATATGTCTTGCAAACGTGTTATCTTAAGTCCAATTGCATCAGACCGCGCTGTTAATATAAAAAAGGGCAAATTCATTGAAGAGCTGACATACTAGGTCTTCATCCTCATCTCGACTCTCATGGTCGACTCATGGTCGACTCTTTTTCCTGCCTTTTACCACAAAAGCGCAACCGGTCCTGAAGCACGCTGCCCCTTAACCCACCATGCCCTGCTGCTTCGTAGATGTAGCCGAAGGAAGGAATGTGAAGGGTCAGTGACTGGGCACTCACGTGTCGGTGCGTTTCTACCCTCGTTGGGTGAGGGTGTGTTATGTCTGTTGCTCGGACACAGTGGCAGACAGAAACTGCAATTCAACCGCACGTTCGTCCACTACTTCTGCTTACTTCAAGAGCCGTTGACATGAACGAGTAGGCCTGATGCCTTTCCTACTTCCATCAGGCTGTCGGCGCCGCCAGGCTGTCATAACGCTCGCAGGGAGCCTACGGAGCGTGCCAAGCGTTTGCTTAGGTATCTTCGCCGGTGATGAAACGTGAAGTAGATGCAGGTGAGTCACTTTAGAAGTGCAAAGGCCACTGCGACTTCCCGGTAGCACAGTCGGTTGAACGCAGCCCCGCCGCTGTATATTACACTTAATGAAACACATTCGTAAAACGAACAGGAACTATTGAAGAAAGTACACGTTCATTTATTACGGTTGATCGTATTCTCTTCAGTATAAGGCTACTATTACAACGCGAGATCCTTCACTTCTATCGCAACCACTAACGCAACGGGAGCAATACAGCGCGCAACAACAGTTATTGTTTTCCGCATTCGCTACCCCTCCGTCAGAAACGTCTATACGTCCTGCCTGGAACACTTTTCTTCCTTATTTCCGCAAACCCTTTTTTACTTAGGCATCATCAGCGGATGTATAAGGTAATGTACATATGATTTGGAACTTTGCGTTGTTTTAACTGCGAGGCGGTGATGGCAAACATAGGTATCAAAAGTGACTGACACTACTTCAATGATGTACATTTACTATTGTTGCATACCTTCAATAAAGTTCAGTATTTCTTGCAAGCTTTTATGAAGTGAGTAAGTAGAAGAAAAAAAATTAGATACAAGTGGTTTAGAGAGAGTACTCAGTGGCCAATATAGGTAAGTGTACAATTCATACAATGACTGACCTTATAAAAGCGGGACATAAGTAACAATAACGTATTTGGGACTAATCAAAATTTGATAGCATCATTTATTATAGTTTTATTTATTATATAGGAAAAATCAATTTTGACTTCTATTTAGATAATATTATTGAATAATATTTAGAGTTTACTGTAATGTTTTATTGAGGCCGAATATATTCTTCACCAATAGGCCGCTACCCAAACGTCCTCAAGAAATGTAAATAAACGCAAAATGTTTTGCTTTGTTTATATGTATGACTCAATGTTGAAGAGTAACTTTCCGTTTACTGTTTTCATATACTGATGCCTGACATACTAAGAAGCCAAACATATGATGGGCCTATAATTTTAGCTAGTACCCATGTCAATTAGTAAGCAGAAACCGAAAAATTCAGGAGACGCAAAAAACAATAACTCACGCAGTAGATTTCAAAGCAAATAAACAATAGAGCTTTCGTTTGTATCAGTAGTACCTTTTGTGGACGACATTACAATTTAACTTATTGGAAATTATATTATATGGCTATCTCCTTATCAATGCAATAAGATTTCCTATAAAAAAAGGTTATTTTAATAAAATAACATAGGGATAAATTAATTTTTATCATTTATTGAAGTTAATTCCAAAAATTTGTTTGCTTTTTGATTTGCTTTCTTATCTAAGAATTGATTTTTTTAATCTTATCGGAGTTTTATTTAGCCTCTTTTGTGTTCCTTTATAAATTGTCTTACTTGCATAAATATATACATTTTTCGTTATAGTACAGACCGAGTATAGTGGCTTAATTCCTATATGCAGGTTCAAGTTCACAACGTATTGCCTACTGTAATAAAGTTACATTGAAAAACGGCGTACAAGGGCATCGATAAGGCAACACGTACATTATTTAACAACGGCGCATCTATTGCGTTGTAGAGCCTCAATGAATTCTTAGACTAATATGTTGTTCAATAAGTATCTGTTTAATAAATTATTATAACCGTAGCAAAAAATAAGAAGATGGCCTCTTCAGGCAGCGGAGGCCCAGATATCATCAAATACTATCGTACTAGAGATTTTTTTTATTATAACATTGCCGTCGGTCACAGGATTGCGCCTTGCTATAGACGCAAAGCAAGCTTTCAGGCAAATTCTTAGTTGTCCTTCGGTTTCAGCCGGTCACAGCCAAACGAACTACTTGCATAACAAGGAATATAAACACTATTACACTCCTGTGTCTCCGCTGCTTCCGCAGCAAAAATGTGCCTTTCAGCTTGGTCGTGTTCGGCTTTCTGTTCCTGATAAGACTGCTTTGACGTAGCGTTACCAACGCAGTGGAACCCACCGATTGCCACCATTGGTGGCTTGTACCTCAAATTGTGTAGCGTCCACCGTACAAAAGATTTCATATTGCGTTATTGACACCAGTGTGTGTGTTGGTCTGCCTGTGAACCGTACAAAGTAAATGGATTTCTTGATTAAAACGGAGCCAGACTATTTTTATCTGTGTTGTTTGGTAAACGTGCGATGGTGATCGACAGTGACAAATCTAGATCAAGCATAAAGATGCGCTTAAAATTATTCGGTAGATGTCGACTTGATGTGGACGGTCAAAAAGTTTTTACTTGTCCTATTGTTGATGCATTTTCTTACATTGATTGATTGATTGATTACTTTGATATCGTTGGTAGATTGTTTGCAACTGACCTGTCAGTTTGAATCCATTGCATATCTCAATCTAGCCAGAAATACAATACGACGACGTAAACGTAAAAATTTCGAAGTGTTTTTCATGTTTGGAGTTAAGCTATGCTTGTATTGTATGATGAACTAAGAATTAATTTTACCAATGCCAGTCATTTTTCTGCAGTTTTTGACAAATTATAAAATAAAATCTGACCAAATCTTTCGACCTTCAGTTTTCGGCCCGCCTGCTTCGTCGTATCCAATAGCACGCTTATTTTGAGCCAAAATGTCCCTTTCGAGTTCGTTTGCGAATGAGGATTTCGTGACAGACATGCCCGTTAGGCTTTTAGAGCATTATGTATATGACACTAGACGCTTGTCAATAGCATGACCACTTATTTATTGAATTGAATTGCTTTTCTATACGAAGACGTACAAAGGTGTCCTCGCCGTTGAGAGGAACTACGTTTTTATCCTGGTTTTTTTTTTTCAATAGCGCGTTCTACAGCGGTCGTAAGAACTTTTAACAAGGGCTGTAATTACTCTTTGATTGCCCTGCCTGTCCCCATGGACCCGATCTATCCTTGTCTTTCGACGTTCCCGGGGCGCGTGCGGCGTACATCCTTTTCAGCATAGGACTAACGGCTAGCGGCAGGCGAAGATGAGAAATGTACTGCATCCATCGATAAATCTCGTCAGTGGAATAATTAGCTGCATCCTGTATGGGCTTTTGTAAAGAGTTGTGTCGGTCCTGTACTTGACGGGAAGCATGTTGGAACGACTCGCCTGGCATCGTCCAGCTAGCCATCGGAAGCTCGTTGTTGAGGACGATAGGAAAAGAATGGAAAGAAACTGGTTCGTCTTATAGGAGAAGGACGCTGCGCTCGAGAACGTTGAATAGCGCTCGCTCAGATTATTCACGTTCATATCTATCCAATAGAAGGCCTGAGCCGGAAGGGAATAGAGATTTTTGCAATCGGCATGGCCTGTTGTCGAGTGGCCTCTTGGCTTATTACCAATCGTATGACATTGAAAGTTGTCATATACATTTGATGTATGTATGCTATACACAGTCGCTCACAACCCGAGAACTTGTTCCGCTTGTCATTGTCTCAAATTTGTTGTTAAACATAATAATATCGTTTCGGACATTTCGAATTTAAGAATTCACCAAAGTATAGGTAAGCTGATTTCAAACTTCAAATTGTTTGCATCTAGACTTTATTAGTTAAAAGGAACACGAGCTGCAGGTGTAGGTTGGCCGCTGGGGGTGCAGAGGTAGCTGCTACAAATGAATCTGCTTTGGGATTAGTTTGTAGATGCTTTTAGTAGTCAGATTTTTAGAGACCAACTTTATGGAATGCCCAACCTATTTCCGTTCTTCTAAAATAGTGAATTAACCAACAGGAAGCCCAGAAGAGCAGAACTGCCTAGCGTATGCCCTATGTCACACAAACCTATGCCACAATCCCAACAAGATACGATCCCACAAGAAATGCAAAAAATTAACCCATAATCTGAATAGGAGCTATCTAGCAGGGATCAGAACGTCTAATCTCAACTCAGGCAAATCTTAGGTTGGAACACAAGTACTCTTGATTTGTTTTTGATGTTCTCGTCCCCTTACCAGTTATATATAATCATTCAAACGTGCTTATTTTCCTCCATAAGCTTCCTAAGGCTTCAATAAGACTGCTCAAAACTGATTTGTCAAGTCCAAGAATGGTATTTTGAAATTGGATAATATACCCCTGTCCGATCGATCCTCTGAGGCCGGTAAGGTATAATATCTAAAGGCGATTTTGAATAAAGGTGATTGAAAAGCAGTGCGTAAATTTGATGATGAATTGAACAGCAGTCATATGTCTATCAACAGGCTTATTAAATCCATAAAATTTACTCAAAAATTAGCGCCTCATAAACTGAATAAATACGACGAACAACCACGGCCTCTAATTGCCTATTAACATTTGACCTGGGAACGAACCGTACGCAGCCACAATGACAGGTTTCCATACAGAATTGCCACTGGTGACGATAAATCTTATCTCCAGGTCGACACAAAGCTGGGAAGAACCTGTGTAGCTCGGGGAGATCCTCCCAAACCCAGAGTTAAGTCAAATATCTATTCCAGTAAGATGATTTGCATCTCGTAAGGTTAAAAGGGCCCTATACATCAGGAAATGCTTGAGGGGAACAAAACGATAAACACGGATCGGCGTATGATCCAGTTGCCTCGAGTGAGTGGGGCTATTCGACAAAGACTCAGAAAAAATCATTCATTTTCGTGACAATTTCTGGACACACATGACAAAGATGCTGAGAGCCACCCTGCAACAGCATGGTTGGAGGATTGTTTTGGACCCACCATATCCTACAGAGCTCAATTCGACGGATTATCACCTTCTCTAATCGCTAGCAAGTTCAATTAGAGCCGTACCTTCAGCAATGAACATTATTTCGCAACCTGGCTGACACGTGGTAAAATGTTGTATTTTTATTAGGTTAAAAAAGATTCATTTTCCAACCTAATACGAAAATTTTTCTCTAGAAAATCTATATGGGAAATAAATATAGTACTACATATATATTCTGTGGTAAATTATTAAATTCTCTGTTCATGGGGATGTCTCGTTGACCAACTAAACTTCTTATAGCTCACATGCAGAGATCTACAAGATAAGCAAATATAGCAGAAGAGAAGAATCAAATGCCGGCGACATTTCGCCAGTGGTGAAGAGACGTAAGCACTCGGAAACAAAAGATTACGAAAAGGTTGAGGTAGAGATTGAAGCTGTGCTGAAGGCATGGAGGAGATACCGGCGAGAATCTGATGGACGGACACTAATCGGCTTAAGGGTAGCAGCAGTACTCATAGGCCGCCACTAAGAACAGCACCAGCTATGGCCACCAGCCATCTACGTTGCTAAAAATCTACGCCAGATGAAATCTCAAGAGTGGCCGACGAAGTGGGCGGGAAAACCATGGAGAGGAGAATTGAGCAAGGCAGACGAAAGAACACACAATATCGAACGGGACGACACAAGTAAATATAAACAATATAAGACAAAATCCCTGTTATCGAACGGCACAGCGGACCCGAACGGGTTTTATAATATGTTTACGCTATTATATGCTTAACGCCTACGCATTTTGAAATGCAATGAAACGCGTTTCTTTCGCCGAGATGCTTGCCATGCTTTTAGCCTTAATAAGACTATATTGCTATACTATTATATGCTATGCATTACAGCGACACTGGTGGGTTATAAAAATAAAGAGACGTTCGAAGCGCCTATGTAAAAAAAAAAACTATGATACACCCTTTAGCTTTTGATGGTGGAATACTAAACGTAAGTGAATTGCCGTTCCCTTAAATTGGGACCGCCTGCTGTTGGAAGTGAGGGAAATTATTCAAGCTATAATTTTCTATTTTAATACGATCTTGAATCTAGCGTCAACGTTTGTTATTTCAAATACTTTAGAATAAGCTTGTTTCGGGTAAATATATGTACCCTTATTACTTTTAGTATCAGGTACAGTGCTAATATTTGCTAAATTTATTTTTTTAAAATAAACCTCGCATTCAGTCCGTTCTTCGTGCGAGCTTGACGGATTAGGCCAGAGGTTGACGCGATTTAAAAATCCGTTCGTTAACTTCGACCTGGAACAGGCCACATTACTTACACCTTGTGCATATCGAAGCTATAGAAAATCCTTGCATTACCAACGCGGCCTATAATGACTAGTTGAGCACTTTGTTGTAGGTACGTTTCCGCAGCCCTACAATCTACATTTTTTTCTGTAGATTACGTGTGTTATGATATCTTGAATTAAGCTCAAATAGAGACTGCATCCTTAAGTCAATAAAAGCCGCTATTTGTTTCAAATTGTTTTGAATAGAGACACTTTGCGGACGTCTCCAAAGAAGCGGGCAACATAAACGTAATTAATTTTGTTTCCGGCGCGAAATTTAACGATTTAGTTCTTTTAACTCTGTATGTAAACGGGTCTGAACTATATGCCGCTGGCAAATGAGGGTTTTGCAAGTATTAAGAGCTGTTTCATGAGTCTCCGCCAATCGTCTGTTACAATCGTCTTGATAGAAAAAAAAACACTTTTCATGATGCATCTTTCAGAACTGCAGCTTGTTCAGCCTTATAAGGCGCATCAAGCAGGATCAAGTACCAGGGTGAAGGTAAGAGGTTGACATAACTTTACGCAACAAATCCTATAATAATTTAAAATCGTCTAAGACGGTTTCTTCACGTATCTTCGGTTTTCAATGTTAACTAGAAGTAAGCTATTTTTGTATACTTTGGTTATCTTCTGAATGCATATTGAAAAAGCAAAACAATTTGCCACCTACTTTTTCTGCTGGTTAAAAAAAAAGGTACAAAAAACTCACCTCTCCTGAGCTTCTGTGAAGTTATTTGACCCAAACAAGGTTCTGATTTTTTGTATGATTATTATCTTAATGGCAAATCAAAATCTAAAAAATGTATTATTTTAAAATACCAAATCATTGAGCTTCACCGATCTGGACATGGTGTAGTAAAATCTGTAGTAACTAACAGAGACATAAGTTGGCGCACTATATTGCAAATGTCAATCATTCTCCCATTTAGCTTCCTTTCGGTGCCGCCCTATGCACACTAAATATGTCTCTTTTCCCTTTTCCCGTTTCCCTTGCCGCTTTCCTAATTAATCGCACCTGACCGCGAGACGGTTCTCTTGTAACGGCCCCCTTGAGGGTAGGGATTCCAGTGGCAATTTGCTCATTTTTACTTCAACCTCTCGTTGCCCCGCTTTATTGTTGTATATTTAGAACGTACACATCTGCTGATATTTTATTGTAGGTATTATTTACTACACGGGCCATTGCGAGAGACGCATACACATACGTTTGCTGATTTCTTCTGTAGAATTAACATAATTTGTTCGTTTTCTTTCGGAGGTTAAGAATTCAATAGAGAATGCTACAAAAAAATATGAATCTTTTTTTGAAGATCGTGCAGTGGAGACATGACCGCGGATCATTCTGGTGAACCGGGTTCAATTCCGGGAGGACCGGCAAAAATTTATGTTCGGGTAATAAATTAATTAGAATGAACTCGGGAGATTGATTTAGTAATTAGTCCTGTGTGTAGTTCAAATTGGAATAATTTTAATTCGATTAGGAAAAACGTTGTTGTAAACGAATTATACCGCCTGTATTGGCCACCTTATTCCTTCCACAAGGTTGAAACTTCGGTAACTTATAGTGGAAAGTCGATTGATTGCAAAAACAGGACAGCTGCCTTTTAGCGTTTCACAAAGTAGCATGCACTTCGTACTACAGTAAAATTCTAGAGTCGACAGCGAGAAAAAAAGAAGTGGCACGGTGCTTCCGTTGTTACTGGCTGAGGCTTGGCGAAGCGAAGAATCTGCATCCCCTCGTCCTCCATTCGAGCTATTTCAGGCCTTATCTGATGACGAAACCGAACCCGGAAGTCACGAGGAAAACAGGGGGCAATTAGTCCTAATGGTTCGACGGAGAATAAAAGTACTTATTTTTTCATCCAGCACACCAGAGCTGCAGTTGCAAGCATTCCGCTGCCTTGTATTGCTTATTCATTGTGCATTTCTGCTATTTCAGCTTCTCGGTGCTTCTACGACAAACACTTTTTTCGGCTTCCTATTGGAGTTGCGGCAAAGAACAACAGTTACTCTAAACTAATAGCTTTCCTTTACCAAGCATTTGTACAGACACTCCGACTCCTCACCTCCGCCCTGTATAACCTAGCATAATTAGTCCTGATTTCGAATAGCCTTAGTTAGGTGGAATCAAACGCGTTTAGGACAACAGGACGTTGACGGTGCATACACTACGTACCCCGAATTCTGCTGGTAACCTTGAATGTACCAGTTGGTGTCCTGTTTATGAGGTTAATTTTTAACCCTTAGCGGCTAGCCCGATGACACAGAGTGATGATTTAATACGGTTCAGTAAAACGGAAGGTGACGCCTTCGATGCAACAGCTATTCGGCTCTAATAGGACTCGCCGAACATTTGAATGGATATGGGACACAGTGGCGTTTGCCAAGATTGAGAGTTTATAATCCCGATATAGCTCACACTAGTATTTATAACCTCGGCCACTTTGTACATGTATTATGTAAAGTTGATTTTCTGTAATAACAAACTCCACACTCTATCATGAGATAACAAGATAATGTTATCGATGTTGATGTAGCAAAATATTTAATGGGGTGAAATCTTTCAGCTCTGACATCATTTATATCTAAATGTTTATATTTAATAGGTATCGGCCCTTCGGTATCGATTTAGAAATATGTCGACGAAAATTGTATATATATATATATTTTATATCATAACTATTATAATGGCAATCGAACGTCTGATATTGATTGTATTATCGTTTAAAGAACAGAAAGAACGTTGCTGAGCATTAATACCTCTCTCTAGTTTATATCCCTCTTGCAAGAAGCAAAAAAAAAAGCATTAGAAAAACTATTGGCGTGCGAAGTTTGTTATAAATAAGTCGATCAAGATTCACGTATTCGACGTGAGCCTACTTTTTTGACCTCATAATGTGACAGACCCTGTCAAAAACCCCCCGTAAACTGCCGCAAAATCGGGTCGTGGCCCTTTCCTTATAGATGAGATAAGGTTGCCGATAAGTCGACAAGAGTTAGACGGCGTAGAAGGATCATGAACTGGAGTGTTGTCGGTCTCTGACGGATCACCGAAACCGCACTACCATCGATCCTCCGCTATAAAAGTTTATCTTTTTCTGCAAAAATCCCTAGAAGCAGCGCTCATGGCTGTGTGAATTTCAGCTCTGTAAATCTCACCAACGTTTTACTAGTTGGCCACTTAATTTTTTTTTGTTAAAAAATAAAGTTCTACGGGTATGAAGCTATCCATATGCGCATTTAAAAACAGTTCAGAATTAAATGTATGTTGAATAAATACGATGGCTACTAGGCTTGTTTTTCTCACTAATACGTTCGCAAATTCAGAGCAAGAAAAACTTTTTGTGTTTCACTTATATACTCTATGTATGTAATGAACATTGTCTACCGATTTGATAGGTGGAAGTTTATTGAAACGCTTGAAGTCGCTGGTACTTTTTCAATGGTCCACTGGACGGAAGCTTAATATGCAATCAATAAAAAATACTACTACTGGAGGGCAGAAATCTATATCGTTGCATTTTTATACAAATAAGGCAAGAAGGAGAACTAAGGTGCATCGTGTGTACAATATTAACCATTCAATTCTGTCAACGGCGCCAATTTTACGACCTAATGTATATCAACATTTCCTGATATAATTGCAAAAATCAAATACTGAGACCTGAAAAAGCCATGATCACTGGCATGTTAAACAAACAGGTATTTTCCAGTCTATATGCACCGGCTCAAAACGGGGCAGAAGAAAGATCCGATTGGACCCCCATTCGCCTGACTATTAAATACCAATGTGCCTAAAAATTCGTGAGTTGAAGCAGTGAATTATTGTACAGCAACAATATTAAACAAGCACACGCTAGTGAAGGAAACGGCAGAACACTATATGAAGCGATATATATAAACAAAAACGCAATTTACACACACTGTACCCCTTCGGAGCGAAATGTTTCAGAAGCAGAAGATTGACGTGCGAAGCAAGCTGGGCCTAATTGTTCGACATTAGGTGGAAAGTCTCATACATCGAACAGGAATCCCAATCATCGACGACATGCATGACGCTTAAGATGTATAATTTCCTAAAGACGGCGTCTTTAGAAGAAATAGATGAAAACTAGGGAAAATGCAGCCAGCACTGGGAATATTCAAACAGAAAGTTACGGGCTAGAAAATAAAACTTTGAAGAACGAATTAATAGCTTTAACGGCAACAGTGAAAACAGGGCCAAACTAAACAACGAAATACGATCATCATCAAAGCGAAGAGCAGCTGTAAACACTGGCATCTAATTCCGATTCAACTCAAGTGCTAAGGGACATAATAGAGAAGGCCAAGCTAAAGAAACACAGCGTTCGACCGGTGGAAGATAACGTACATTCATCTAGGTATGTACATACATTGTTATTTAGGCATTCATCACAGAACCACTCAATGAAACCGAATCGACATAGAAATAACAATAAATCCACCCGACAGAGACAAACAGTTAGAAAAGATATATATAAAGAAATGAAGTCAATGGTCAAGATGTGATGATTAGATGGAACGGCAAGTAACCACAAACCAAGTAGGTCTTGTTCATGAAAAGGCAAAAAACGCCTAAGTCTCTATAGACTACAATGCAGATTATAAAAAGCTATCAACATTATGGAGGAAAGTGTACCGGATTATTCAATTTAGTAGCGTGGTTCAACACAATACGAACAGTAATAAGCATAGCGACGATCAAAAAGCTGCAATTTGACGGAAAGATTGCCCCCCACAAATCTATAAGAGATGATGCAACCCGTGGGCTCCTGATGGCAGTACCAGAAAAGCCGAAAAAAGCATTGTGTGGATTAAAGGAGGTATCTAGAGACTTCCATTTAAAAAGCGAACTGGCACTAGCACGAAGCCCGGTAGACTTATGCGTATTCCACTCACCGAGCAGGCAAAGGATAATATATATTTACATGGACGATGCAATAGCGTCACATAGTAAGAGTGAAGCCGAGACTTCGTAACTGACTGAAGCAGGAAGTAGATATACTGCGTGAGCCGCGAACATCCTCTCTAGCCGTGCAGATAAAAATTGACGAGAACCTCAACGCATACATGCGCCAAACGATGTAGGTACGGGAACTACTCGTGAGGACACGCTAGTCACCTTTCACGCCAGCGGATAAAAATGTTACATGGAGATAACCACTAAAGGACACAGAACAAACGCATCATACCACGAATTTATGAGACATCTTCTGCATCTAGCTATGATAAGCCAACTAGAGGTTGTGTTTGTGGTCGAATACCGGTTCAGATATCTAAACAAGAACTCTCAACACAGCTGTACATGGTACGCTATGATACCTGACAGGAACTTCTGTATTTAATTCAACACAAATACAACACTTACTGCGTTCTCCGACTCCGAGGAGTTTGCACAGGAAATAGAAATCCGACGCTCTATAAGAAAACAAACAGTAAAGAAATACCTACTTTTAGTATAGGTAATCAATCAGCTTCTGATCCAAAATATATACTCGTAAAATACTATTTCCTAAAGGATCGAGTAGGAACAAAGTTTCAATATCGAATGTGTACCGACCCAGGCACAAGAGGCAAATACCCTCACAAAACCTGTATTCGAACGCATGAGAGCACTCGCCGAACTAATACAGATGCAGGCATGAACTGTTGCAGACTAATGCTACTCTTTATACCAGTGATCAGTTATACAATTAACATTGTCCAAACATGCCTCAAGCATACAGATTCTACTACAAAATGTCAGTTAAAAACATTATCCGTACAATGACGAAAGGTTCGCAGAACTAAATTTAATAATCTATTAAAATCTTCCAATTCCTAACAACCAGCATCTAAAACGATAGCTTGTCTAAGACCAAAGCAAGATATATGCCCAGACCATAAAACAGATCCTGGGATTGCGATATTAATAATCATAATATCAATACTCACTGTGACAGGATAAATACAATATGAGAAAAGAACAAAGATTAAATATAGAAATATTTCAAGAAATACTGAAAATGGCCCATATAAAAAGACAGCCCAAGGCTTAGAATCAGAATAAATATTTATTCAAAAAACATTAAGGTTACCGGGGAGCGTTAAGCAACGGACCGGTATGTGTAGGCTTTGCTAATAGTGCAGTATATGTACAATGCCTTGAGGGCAGCACTGCGTCCGTCTCGAACAGATCATAACCCTTTGTTGTCCACCTTGGATGAACCGAATGAATCGGAAAATGCAAATTGAGAAGATTTCGACTCTATCACTGAGGAAGATGATCAGTCGATGTCGGGGGAAACACAGATGGTATTCTTACCGACGGGTGCACAGGAAAGGCCATCAATCCTCATGAAGACAGAACGCACCTTTAGCACTAGTGGCACAATGAAGATATAGGTAACCGCAGTCGTTTGTAATGGGACCACAGAAATTGTAAAAAAAAAAAGCATCATTCTAAGAAACTGTAGGTCATTCGAATGCAACTCGGGTATACACAGGTTTCGTTTTGTACTGGAAGCCAGCCGTCTGATGTGATGCCTAACGGTGATACCGTACGTATAAGTCGAAACACAGAGGTCATTTGAAGGTGCTCATCATCAGCGCCACCAATAAGGATGCGACAAAAAAGGATTTAGAGTAAAATGTAGGCGCAACCCTTGAAACGCCAAGTACACGAGAACGCGACGTGCATTTTCGACGGAGGTTGCATTCTAGGCCTCACTATCGGCATGGCACACCGACAGCTCGAAGGCCAGGGACTCAAACCCCTGGCTTGTGAGCCATGGTTTCCATAACCCGCCTTTTTAGATTGTGGACTTTTGATATGAGACATTCGGTAAAAGTACACAAAGCCACGATAGAAACAAATTAAAAGAATCAGAATATAAGGCAAAGAACTGATACAAGGTCTCAGCTCTCAACTGCTGAAACTCAAGCATGATGTATAAGATAGCCATAGAGATCTACAAATAAAACAAACAATGAAGAATCATAAATTCTAAATAAAAAAAAATGAAAAATAGTATATTTTTCACCTAATTTTTCTTATTAAACTCTCTAGAATGTTTTGAAGATAGGGAGTGTTACATGTACTGATCCTGTTCTTCCTCGGCATCACAGAAGAATGCACTATAAAAGAGCATATCGTGGTGCTCGGTAACGGTCGAACGATACTGTAAATAACTGAATGATTATTTGAAAAGCAACACTGATCAACAGCCCACACATCATAATCACTGGAAAGACAGAGATTTTGAAAAAAGTGCTTCAGCAGTGGCCTTCGCGTTCACAGGTACATTGGGTATGTTAGTATCAGTGATTCGCTGATTTGGGCTAGAGGATCGAACCCAACCGTGGCGTATTACCATTACGCCATTGTACAGTTTCTACGGTTCTCCTTAGTGGCTATACGTCAATACCGTAAACAAGAGAAACTTCGATCAAGTTAACTAATGCTTCTTTTAAATCAGGACTACTACAAGCGTTTATTCGGAGCGCGGAACTTTGAGAGCTTCCGCTCCATCTAGATATATGTTTTTCATAGAGATTACTTGTGGCCCTTACAGTCTTTCTCGAGGTATATTACGCCGCCTAAAAATTGCAAGTTGGAGACACTCTTGTGCAGCCGAGGACGTTAAAATGACGAACACAGAGTGATATTTTGTGCGCGTTATGCATCACTATGTGCTGATGTATAATGGACGACAGCATGCATGCATGCATAGGTGGGATAATTTCACCGGTTTCACTTAAACTGTATAAACAAAGACGACCTGAGGACTTCCAAGCCTTGAGTCAACTTTGCGTTGTGGTAATGCCTGGCCATGAAAAGTAAATCTCCATTGGCAATAATAAAAAGTTGTTCGGTTTTTGACTTGTACTGACCAGCTACAAAAATCAATCTGATACGCAATGGACCGGGTGGAAAAGGAAGGCTCTTGTCTCGTTAGATTCCGATAAAAAGAGGGAATTCTGATGTTTCATAGACATGTCATCCGGGATTTGTCGGTCCATGTTAGTTTATCTGACGGAAAATCCATCTACTACCAGCGGGCTCAGGGGTCTTTTCGTTGTTTTAAAAGGCTTTTGCTTCTCGGACCAGCGTTTCTGCTGCAACTTCAAAACGATAGAGGTGGATTCCTATCGAGGATTTCGACCGCTTTTTCGTTTGTTGCGCCTAAAGGGCTCAGCATAGTCGCGTCATTCGTAAACACGAATGGCTTTCTTGGTTACTGTTGTTGTTCCCTTTCTTACTGTGGCTATTACCGCTGTGTGTTCGTGACAAATACAAGCACGATCGGAATGGTAATGCCATCTCAATCCCGATGTCGTATCTCAAGAGTCTTCACCAGATAAAAGAATGGAGGGAGTGATGCCACACAAACATATAGGGCACTGGGGTGCCGCAGCAAAATGTAACAATTACGTCCAGCCGTCATTATTCTTCTTTCAACGCCACGTTTCACGTGATATACACTGCAAAGCTAATAGAAAACGAGGCTTGGTACGCAAACATACTGGAATAGTTACGCTAGGTGCCCTACGTTGCGTTGTATGTTTTTTTCAACATTTTCCCAGCACCTTTGTTGAACATTAAATTAAAGTGAAATAATGAACTTGTTTTATTAAAATGAAAAAATTATAAAGCTACCAAGGCAAAGGTGACTGATAATTCCTAAGCCACTCCTCTAATCATGTACTCTTCTGTGAGTACAGACGTATAGAATGATGGACATGTTACGAGAAACGAATGAGAAAGGTATGCAAATTGTATGCTTAAGTGTGTAAAAGTGCAACCCGATAATATTATTAGTTGCATTAGATTCCAGCAGATTTTGTCTACATTGCGAAGATTAGTTCTGAGCTCTTCAAAGATTCAAAGTTATCCTGATACAACTGTATCCAAACTAAAGGTATCAGGACAGATAACTTCAAAGACGTGGCCCCAAGATTGCTGCAGTGGCTGTCTATTGCCGTCCATCGGGTATGCTTCCGGCGCACTTATTGCCAATAATGCCTTCTATAATGTCGGTAGCAATCGAATTCCTGGCGGTGAAGGCAGTAGAAATTCTGTATCGCGAAGCATAAGACAACCCTAAACATTAATTTTAAGGGACATGGACAGAGCAGACCGGTATTCAAATTTTTTACTAAATATGCATACACTAATTTTTACATTCAAAACGCTTACTCAAGTGGACACCGAAGCCTCAATTGACCTACTAGCTAATCTACCACAAATTTTAAAACGGTACTGTTATTCCTCTTCACTTAGATATTCTAATTATTGTGCATGCAACTTACGCCGGATACTCACACGACCGTATAGTTCAGCGTGGCTCGACTTCAGATGCGAAGCTCTTGATGACACGTTGCGTTTGAAATTCTTAACAATTATATAGATTACAAGCAATGTACAAGACGAATCTGTACTTCAGTGTCTTCTTGACGAGCCTACTACGCCATCGATTTGGACGCCGGCGCTATCGCGCCATCGTCGAGAAGCGGATACACCGGCTGTGATTGACGTAAACGAGCGTCCCGACTTCAACGAGCATTAGTCTACAGGCGACCAGTTCGTAGTCGATCTATGGCAGCCGGAAAGCGCAGCACAGAGGGCCCCTGCGCCAGTAGGTGTTCACTAAACTTGCTCAGCAATAGCGCAACTGGTGACGGAGTTATATTCTCGTAATCCGTCGTGTCGTTCGATGCTTGGACAGACCCATTGGCTCGCTTTGGCTTCAACCCCCTTCCGGCGTACATGGGGTGGCATAAACTCAATCCCGCAAGTGGGTCGAAGCTGCCCTGGAGGCCATCCAGTCGTTTCGCTTCATATTCATGACATTGGTTGGCATCGTCGCAAGAGCAGCCTCCGCAGCAGCAGTCCCCACGCACAACATCAGCCGTGGCTCATCCGCCCGCTATGGCTACTGTGCAGTGGGTACAGCAAGAGGCAGGCAGGCCGGCAGGCGGGCGCCGTATGGCCGCACGGCCAACGCCGCCGTAGATCTTAAGAGCACTCCACTGCAGGAGAGAGGCAGCACCAGCAGGACCCGATAGCAATCCCGTAGCTACAGCAGCTTCGATATGACCCTTCCAATATAGTTACTTGTTGATGCAGCAACACCGCTGGTAGCGACGCGATACTGCCAGTGCAGAAGCAGTGGTTGCAGGAGAGGATCGGAGAAACGGCGAGCCAAGGAAATTCACGACCATCCACAAGGCCATCGGCGGTTGTAATAGTTGTGGTAGCAGACGACTGTGGACCTGAATAGGCCACCTCTATTCTGCATAGCAAGAAGGGCGTCAGAGGAAGATAAAGCAACGAGGCGAAGGAAAGAGAGCAACAGAGTCGCTTTTCCCAGTGTGCCTCCGTAAATTCAGCATACCCACGCTGCTATTTTATGCTCTTGTAGTGGAAGTCATTCTTGTCGGGGGGCTGCTATTCACTCGGCTTGATTTGCCTGAAGAGAGGTAGACCTTGAATACTATCAGGCTATTGCGTTTCCTGTGTAAGGTTACTAAGTTCAGCAGCAAAAGAGAAGTGGGCCTTTTTAGAAACTGGGGAACACCTTTGGTATCAGTGTTTAGCCCTTTTAGCTCAATAGTACGGGACAACGGTTTTTATTGCCGCTGAAGCTTACAGGCTCTAGCGATGTATTGGTGGCCGATTAAGGGTTGGCCGATTCAACTAAACGACTAGCTATTCTGCCATCCTTGAGTCAAATCATGTTACCGACGGGTTGGCCGATTAGAATATGTGTAGTGAACAGGTCTCACAGTTATTTTCCCATAATAAAATTATTCTAATTAGATAAAAATGCAATGGTAGTCGCGACGGAACTTGTTTTAAAAAACCATTTACAGCGGATACTAGTATTTCTAACTGTCTGTAATAAAAACTTGGGATAGCCACCACTTGAGATCACCTACGGCCTCCTTGCAAAGCAATCTTTCCTATGGAAAGGTTGAAGTCGTCCACGTTTCGCTGGCGTGATTGAATCTGCTTCAAATATTTCCGCTGGGAATTTTCTTTTGCGTTATTTATCGATAAAACGAATCGACGAACCTCTGAAACGGATCTCATCGCATGTTATGTGGTAAAGGGCCTAGAGAACACGGGGCGTTCGCTTTGCTAATGGAATATTGTGATGGTTCCCCACTGTAAAGGGTATGTTCGATTTTGGCCCAAGGAACCGGAGAAATAATCAGTCGTCCTTCGATTCGCATCGTCTTCTGAATTTACCTCCTTCATTGACTATATAGCTCATCTGCGCTAGATGATTCCATAGAAGGAGCACGCAAACACGCAAGGTTTTTCTCCCTTTGCTAGCATACAGATAAACTGCAACAAACATATCCTTGCGTCCGAAAAATACAAGATAATTCACCCGAGTTCATGAACAAATAAGATTTACATGCTACATGTTTTAAATAACTTGGACTTCTAGAACATTTTTCAACTTGAAGTGTTAGAGAAATGGGCACATTCGCCTGTAGTTGTTGAAGTAAGGAATAGAGTAATGTTGTGGGGTAGATCATAAGAATGATGAATGTGTACATACACACATTGAGGACACAGTGTAGCATTTCAAGCCGCTGTGGGTGTTTCAACAACGACCCAATTTAGGGGTAATTTTTTTTTAACGTTAAAGTACCTCACGCTTATACAGGTTTTTCCGACATATCATAAACGGTGAAATGCATAACAATGATCTGTCATTCGATGAGCAAGGGTTCCTCAAACGGCCTACGACCTGCCGAATGCCAGTTCTAGAACATGACATGTGTGCATATTGAGACACTGCGAAATGATGAACGCACGATCTTGCTGGAGCCGATAAAGACTCATATTTAGAAAATTTATAAAATAACGAAAAATGTAGACCGCAGCTATTAGTGTACACTGTTAGATTGGCCATGGCAGAAAGAAATTTGGTCGTAAAAGTTGGCTAAAATTTTTACCCATCGCCGTACAATTATTATCAACACTGGGCAAACTATTTCATATAACTTTGTTCTAGAATAAAACTGCGACAATTGCCTGGCACCGTTGTACGTATTAGTACAAGACGCTGTGTATAACAAATACGGCTCTCTTCCGAAAGCTTTTGAACTATATACGAAGCAAATGATGATTGAAAATTAAACTTTTAAGCAGCTACTGAACTATTTTCGTTGTACCAAGCTTTGTAACTTCAAACGTTTTTCTTTTTTTAGAGAAATTACCTTTGCGTACTTGTAAACAGTCGCGCACCTGAATATACGCATCGTAATAAATTTAAGCGCTGTTGCTGAAATTGTTATGGCAGCGTATATTGTATTCTAAACATTAAAAAAAAAAAGACTGTCTCAAATTCCCTTTCACACATTAGACGCAAACTATGAACAGAAGAGGCCAGAAACACCGCTTTAAGTACACGTGCGTAGCTATTTATTAATAAGGATACTTACTACGCTAAATAACTGATGTGATTTCCCTTTTTGATAGAAATTACCTTAAATATTATAGTCGCTCATATAAATACTGATAGGGTCGTAGGCATTTTCATGTCTGCATTACATGAAAAAAGTTGTTCTCTGGTAACTGGCTCAGTCAGCAATTACCATAATCGAGTTTCCTGTTCCGATGTCGTTGGCAATCAACCCTTGATCAGTCGTTTATTAAGCACTACGAGTACGCCGTGAACATGACCTATTGCATAATCAACGAGAACTGCACCTGAAACGGTTTACATTATTATATCAGACATTTATCAAAAGGGCACACGTCACCAAACAGTGTCCCATTAATTAACATTAGACGCAAAATTGCGTATAATCAATAGGTAGACAGCGGATTTCCTTTGTTCGTGTTGCACCCCCTACACATGTTGGCCTTGTTTAGAAGTTCTTCGGATTAACAGTTACCAATTTCAGCTCTCTACTGTTCTTAACAACTTATTTGTAAGAGTGAAAACACAAACTGGTTTGAGTAGTTACTTAGAGATAAAATAATGAAACGTAAAATAATCTTTACCACCGTTGATTACATTTGCTTCACCCGAACGTCTCGACACTCGTCTTTGTTGTGCTACAACGTTGCTAAGCTCTACTTACCTCTAGTGATTTTTTGCGCAAGCACCTCTATAGCATATATCACAAACATAACCTATCTCCCACCTTCTTGGAGCGCAGAACTCCAATCAAACGCAAGGGCCCCGTCTTAGACCTGAGCGCGGCCTAAGGAAGGGAGCGGGAGACAACCTTCACAGTTGAAATAGCCACGACAGCCAGGAACGACGAGAATGGATGTTTTGTGCCTAATTGGCCGATCATCGCTCAGCGTTCATAAAGTACCCCTCTGGGAAGCAGAGATAGGCAAGTTCCCGGCTTAGCTCGAAATCGGCTTATAGACACGAACACTAGCGGCCAGTGGCGGACGGGAGGAGCGTGCCAATGCTATGTCCATTGAACTGCTCCAGTAAATCTACTAGTTGGCGATGATGAGAAACTGACCAGCAAATGCAGGGCAAATGGGTGCTAAAGAGATAGTTCAGTTTGCACTGAAACCTAATGACCACAGCGGCCAGTAGAGCTCTATTAAGCGAGCCAATTTGTTACTCGGTTCGCTCATTGAGTTGGGATAATACCGCGATGTTGTTTTCAGGAGCCGCACGCACAGGGGCCAAATTTCGTCCTAGGTTTAACCCGCAGGTAACGTGTTACCTTGTCCAACATTTAGAAACTAATAATTCCGGGTCATTTAAATAAAGCTATATACTATAGTGGATACTGACGCCTGACTTATAAGCAACATTCAATGACGATAGGGAACAATCTTGCTACAGAAATCTGTACTAAATAGTAGGTTTCAAATATTTCAACGTAGGGAGTTGTGTCGCACATCTACAATGTAGCGTGGTAGTGATTAATAATCGTTAGTGGAGTTGCCATTTTCTATAACATTGTCTTTACCTACGTGTTACTGGCCTGACAGTTTGGTTTTTCCCAGCCTGAAGACCGCCTAAACTGCAATTACGGCAAGGGCTAGTGCAGCGTCCGTCGACGACTTCATACATGAATTGAGTTCATTTGAAAGTCATCCTTGGCCTTGTTTTTTTGCTTCTAATGGCGTCACCAAGTTACCGTTTTGCTCGGTTCTACAGCTGGTGACCTTTGTCGATGTTAATTGGCTGGTTTCGAGTCATTTTGTTGTTGCTCGTTTGACAAAAAAAAGAACAGATGTTACGGCTGACTCCGCAATTCTCAACAGGTTAAGAGATATAGCACGCAAAGGCCAATAATTAGAGAATACGGGGCTGAAGTTTCGAAAGCTGACGAAGAGTAGTTAGCCTACAGACAGAACGGTAAAAAGAGAAATAGAAATGGAGATTTGGATGATATAATCTGGGAGATGGCCAAAAATTTAGGACAAATCCTGATAAATCTTGGTAATGCTATTGCTGTCATAGAAAATAAGATCTCTGATGCAACGACGATCGACGTTCAGAAGCGGGGTTCCAGGGGAAAAAATTAAGGCCAATTTTTCATTTTGCTGCTTTTCATGAGTCAATATAGCAAAACGTGAAATACACTTGCGGCATCAAAAATCTTGTCTCAGTAAAACTTCGATGATAATCGTAATCTTATTATCTACAGTGGTTTTTATGAACCGGTAGCCAGTCAATTAAAGGCAGCAGTACCAGCAACTGACCCGTGTGCCTAATCTCGTGCAATGTATATATATGGTTGTATATAAAATGAATCACAAAAGCTTTCCTTGACTTACATGCTTCAAGACCGAATGAATATAAATAAGCAAGCCATGAGCATTGCGCACTACACATGATATTGTAAGACATACATATATTGCATTCTTTTTGGGTCTTTTGATTTCAACTCGCCGAACAAACCCGAACAAGGAAGAGAACAAAGAGACCAGAAAAATATTGTTTGTCTCTGTGCCTCTCTCCGCGTCATGTCTTGTTGTATGCGCTAGTGGTTTATTGTAGATCATCTAGATTTGCCCCCGAACTACGGTGCCATACCCTTTTTGCTGAGAATCGGGGCGTACTTATGAACAGGCCGAAATATGAAGGACAATGGCACTAGGTTGAAGTTAGTTCTGTTAGGTATGATCTCCTTCACCAGCAGCAACGAGAGCGGAGGTATCTGCGAAATGTTGCATCACTTTACGAGGCCCGGACTGCAGAGTTCATATGAGAATCATGTAGAATTGCCACAGCATGGCACAGTTAGCTCCTGGCTAGTAGGGGGTTTTACTTCAGCCTTCGCTATTCCCCTGTCGTCTTTATCACGCTTGCTCCCACTTACCCCCTGATCGTTGTTGATACTCCACGAGTAGTTTGTTACGAACGGGCGCAAATTCAAATCCGGATCCATACCAGCCGCAACTACGATTTGATGTAACAAAGAAAGAGAAGCTCGACAAGTCTGCTGCAATACGGCTAGTTTCACCGCCGCAATAGCGCTCTAGATCAACGTTGCGTTTGAGCGCATATCGGCTACCATTGCCCTTGCCGTAGCCATTCTAGCTTCTAGCGGCAGATGCCCCCCTTCAGCTTCGTTGAGCAAAAGCGCAGCAGCAGCGCTAGTAAAACTAACAGAGCTCTGTAAACTAGTAGCGTTTGCGCATTCAGCCGCGATGGCGCCGTATCCAATGCTGTTAGATGAGAATTTATTTTTGGGATTTGCATTCTACACTTGCATGAACATCGCAAAGGAGCATATCGGTGACGGTAGCGACTGGAGGTTAGCCGTGACGTGAGCCAGTATGAGGGTAGACCACGGGGGTCGGCAGGAAAACGGATCTTCGCTACGCTCCGTCGACGTATAGCTGTACACAGTGGCCGAAACCGCACGGCTGTTGGGCTACGTATGCAGTGTTGTGCGCTTTGGAAATGAATAGCACGGCTTTTACAAACAACTATTTGGCAAAGATTGAAAAGAAACGCAAAGATATCACCAAAAAAGACGATCATCCCAGAGGCGACGGACGAACATGGCCGGCTGTATCAACGACTACCGGGAAAACTGGCAAAAATATGATTCAAGTTCGCCAATGCAAGTGCATTAACGTTATTCAAAAAGAAAATGGACATAGTGGACGAGACATCATATAGATATTTTTGTTATAGTTCCATATCTCAATGTTTTCGTTCATCTATACAAATTGTTTAGTATTTATGTCTCATTAATGGGACCGAGTCGTGCTCTCGTTTAAACAAAGAGTTGTTTATTCAGGCCGCCGAATATTGCCATCGATGCCTTACGGTTGTGGTTGTGACATTCTGGCTGGTGGTTGACATTCTAAGTTAGTGAGTAATATGCAAGTTTAATAAATTATCGAAATTTAAGTAATACTGATAAAAATAGTAAAAAAAAAAAAGCCAAGCAGAAGGAAGCTTTTTCATGAGTAAATTATGAGTTGTTTAGAGTTTGTTTCGATCATATAGCATCACGATAAGAATGGCAGTATGATCACGGTTAAACTATATTCAAATGTGGTTTTATAGTTTTTTTGATCACAAATCAGAGTTGCATCTATAGACAATGCAGAACATCGTTTCGAAGAATATTGTGTGTCTTCCCAGCCGAGGCTTGCTCCCGAATACAGGTCTGTATGTAAACATCGCCATTACATAGCAATCAACCAATCGAGTGTATTAACTAGGCTTACAAGTTACCAATAAACACAGGTGTTAACTTTTTGATCCCCTTTAGTCCAAGCCGTAATCTCTACAGCGACCGCTATAATTGAGGTTGGATGATGTTGTGATTCCAACGTCAAACATGCTTAGCCCCGTCCGCAATCGTCAATATATTATCTACACATAGGATCGTTGTATCTTAGGTGCTTCAAAGCATACTTTATTGTAGAAGACTTCAAATCTAGTTTGGCCGCACAAATTCAATCAGACGCACTTCACAATTTTCGGGCACAAACAATGACACCTTCATTATCATAGACATATAGCAACCCATATTAGGATAGTATTGCGTAGAAAACCTTCCCTTCGGCTAAAGCCGCAAATGTACGTGTATTTAAATACGAAAGGCACTTCTATCGGTCTATCAATAGTGCCACAACGAGGCGAAAGTTTGACTATGTTGAAACTGGTATTGTTGATGGTGTGGAAATCTGCGTTCTGTAATCGTCCAAGAAAGCAGTAACTCTGTTAGTTCATGCAGTCTCGTTGTCGTGGGTCGTACTAACCCGACACATACGCTGGGTTGAATTTGTAGCAAAGTGAAATTTTAATTAAAGCCTGACAAGAACCGTAATCGAATGATGGCTTTTATCGTTTCGGACTGCTACCAGCTGTATTGTGGTACACATCCTTAAGGTCATTTGGCTTCGAAAAGCCAACTCTTTTAGAGTCTTCGGGGCGTATACTTTTGTTATCGTTGCCACGTGAAGACGCGCTAGTATCTGCGCCGAACACAATGTCGTAAAGTAAACCGAATTCCTACTTGTATTCGATATATTTTAGAGAATCCCTAAGGCGCCTTTTGAGGAACGTATCAAATGCGAGCTTAACAAAGTAATACTAGCCACTTGCGTGTCTAGTCAGATCTTTCTTCGCAGTTATAGCTTAAAAGCCACGGCATTTTTTCTTACGACAATTTACTCGTAACGTCATATTATGGCGAAACCAAACAACGTCTTTTTAATTCCCAAAAACCACCCCTTTTAAACAATTAAACAAAAGTCCGAGATGACATGATAGTCAATGCCCTGTGACTGTTTCGGTTAAAAATAAGACAGCGTGGAAGCCATCTATGAGGTTATTTTTCGCGACGCTGCTGGTCAATCAGCGAGTAGGAGAGACGAGTTTTTACAAGGTTAAAGCCGATAGAGAGCAGAGTACGGCCGCAGGCTAAGAAAAGCCATCGCTCGTAAAGGAGCTGTGTACAGAGGAGTTTCCGTATCTTTCAGTAGATGGTGGACGGGGAAGGCATTTGGGTCCAATGCTGTGACATTTGAATTGAGCCACGCGCTCACCAATAAACAGCGAACGGGTAGAATGCAATGGTCTTCGGTTAGCCAAAAAAATTGATTTCCTGTCGTCTTTCAGACAAATGTTGCGCCGAAACCCATTCAATGTACGATGTCCGCCTCTACTTTATCTGCACTATCCGCGCTCAAACATACACATACACATCAACGCAGAGGTAAAAATAATCATAATGCCTAAAGGTACGAAACGAAATCTTTGACCTATAGATACATGTGTAAAGTACTTATCCGAAATACTCTGGCAATCACAAAATTAAGAAAACACACAATGTTATTACATATCCACCGTCGGTGTCTATGGAATGCCCCCTATTTAGTTTCACATGCAGTGCAGTAGGAGAAGATGGGGCTAAATGAAACAGGGGTTCTATGGGCTTCTTCGTTTTTCTGGCAAAAAAACGTTAATTCTGGTAATTAAATTTTAATTGTACTGAATCTTTAGACTACTGGGATTTGGGTTAGTTGATCTTCTATCTAGCCACAATTGAAAAGACGAGACTATGAGAAACAGGTGTTTCTTACATTTTATTTAGCTTTTGTTAAATAATAAAGAACAAAACTAATGTGACAACATTCTTTTATTCGTTTTGTCGTCTCAGAGGTGCTTTTTTTTTTAAATTAACTGAAAGCAAATCGCGTTGTATGAAAATTATTATATTGAATTCTATTACATAACAATTTTTCGAGGCTATATCGGCTAGGGTGAGGCCATGTGGGCCACTGCATGTAGCAAACCAGCTGCCGTCCTATTTTACAGATGAATTGAAAAAACTAACTGGTCTTGGGGTACTTTGTAAGAATCCGTATACGTGCATGAACTGGGGCACCGTCCTTTCGCACCAGATCTCGTTGGTTGTTGCTAATAACGGCTTAAATGTTTAAAGAAGATTTTATTGCTTCATTGAGATAATGTATTGTGGTGCATGTGTCGACATAAAACAATAATGTGGCTCTATGCATCCATTGCGCATGATCATGGATCAGAATTTACCCTAAGTAAATATTTATTATGCAGTGTACTGGCTTTGGTGCTGTGAAATTAATGGTGGTTATTTGTCGTCACGATACGTGCCAGTATAAATCGTATCAAGCCGTTAACCAGTGTTTAATCCCACGGAACCCGGCTTCACACTGCGCAGCAGAGCTTCATGTGGACCTGTAGGCGAATTATTTATTAAATCATTGACCTACATAACCTAATAACATAGCTAGATATATAATATCTAGCTGTAACCACATCCCTTTTCAAGTAGGAAATGATTTTTCCTTTAGCTTGACTGACTTCCTGCCAGGGGAACATCAGTGGCCTTCTCAGAGTCACCTACCCGCCTTGTGGAGCTGTGTGGGTTAGTGACATGGGCGTATTTAATTGATGTTTTCTCAAAGATAAGTGAATTATCGTAAACGCATATAGAAGAATTACTGACGATTATGTTCTACGGGTTGTCGTGGATGATCGCGTTAAGCAAACTTCGGCCATATATTTTCACTTTTCCTTATAGATTCCAGGTAAGCCTAGAACTACCTATTTGCCACTTCAGCTAAGGGAAGAAATAATCGGATTTATCAAACATGAAGTAGCGTCGGCGAATGGACACCTCTTAATGGCACTTGCGATTACTTACTAAGCAAAGAGAACACAAATTCTCAATATCAATAAGAACTTGAACATATCGTGAACTAGCGTATCTATACCCTGAGCGATACGCCTTCGTTGTGCTCAGAACAGACGATAACTGTCAGTCGTAGGTCAAAAGTTCAGGGAGGGCAACTTGTGAGGGCAACTGATGAGCGATTTTGAAAAGCGAGACAAGTGTATATCAGTATCAAATCTCATTTTGAGATCGACTGGTACATATTAACCGTTAGCTTTTGTTTTACTTGTCTATAAGGTATAGCCTCGATAAATAACAGGGGCACGAATCCACGGATGCTCTAAAAATGTGCGCCTTTTCTAGACACTTGGTAACCAGAAGCCTGATCTTTTCTTATCGATTTGTTACTCCGCGTATCGAAAGTTGCAGTTCTTGCAAAAAACAGTCAATCAGCGATCATTTATGTTCATCAAACATCTGACAAAATCTTCGCAGTGAAATTCATTCTTTCTGTCTGCGAACTATCCGTCAGAGACATATATACATATGTAGAGGATAATAAACTTAGAAATATAACCTTATGCAACGCGATATAATTTGCAAGGTTCAGTTTCAGATAAGGAAATTAATGGGAATGAACAAATCTCAAAGATACAAAATGTTCATTTAGTGTGTGTCGTTGCCAAATCCTAGTACTTTATTTACGTAGAACCAGAAAAGTTCGAGTACACGAGGCAACGACTACACCACTGAAGGGTTGCTGGTTTCTCCGTGCTTTTATAGCACTTTATCTACCAGAGAAATACTGAAGATCTTGCAACGAGAAATATGTTGCATTATTCGTAAGTGTCTCAACATTCCGACTGTATCTTTGGTCTTCATCATGTTGTTATTGTTGCTGCTGCTGAAAGACGAGCATGGTCTCAAAGCCAACAAAAAAGTTGTTGTCGCTGCAAGCGACTTGTCCTAGTTTGCATTGCGCTAGTAGGCGTATATGCATATTTGTGCCCTTTAAAGTTCCTACCAGCTCAGCCTTCATGTTTCAGTCTCGCCATTCTCTTTGGCCATTTCATCCTCGACTCGTTCGCTGCTCAGGCTATGCGCTGTTCGCTAGGCCCCCAGACATGCCCAGCCGAGTCGAAGGTTGCCCTTGCTAGTCCCGGCTCAGGCCACACTTAGCATCCTGTGCTATACGGCTTTTTTCCTGTGGCCTATCGTACCTCTGGCTGAAACAGCTGCAACGAGTTGATTCTTGCGACAAGATGGAATGAGACGTTATTGTTGTCTTTCTCCTCCCTTCTGCACTGTGTCTTCTTTCGTCACTGTTCCTTTGGTCGAATAAATGCAAATATATGTTGAAAGAAACCGAGCTCTTGACGCAGTGAGCGGATGAGTGTGTCCTGGTACTCACGCCGCTAGCGCGTGCTCCGCAGTCGATTCGTTCGACGGCAGATGGTGACGCAGAAATGGCGGATAGCTTCACTCGCCTGGCTGCCTCGTGAAGCCGCCGGGAATGAAGGGAGGAGAGAAGGGTGTCGACTACGAGATCGAAATCTCTGCGAGACACATCGACGAGAGACGCAAAAACGTGGCGGCCTGCAGCAGTAGCGGCAGCATTGGGATCAAAAGCGAAGAAATGCTACTTTGGTTTCCCTTCTCACGGCAGAGGCAAAGCCAGACATCTGGGGGGGGGGGGGGGGGGGGCGGATGAATTCTGCGGAGAGGTGGCGTATAGTAGAACGAAGTACGCGAAAAACAGCGAAATAGCATCAGAGGACACGAGTGCGAGCACAGAAGTGGTACGAGAAGCGGAGCGCGAAAGGGAGCGGCACACATACTACTGGGAATGGGAACGCAAAGTCAAAGGGGCGCTCTGAAAAACACTAACACAAAATAAGGACATAGCGTAGGAAGATTTCTTTTAGCACCCTTCAATGGCAATGGAACAGCGGTAGCATAGGTCTGCAGAACTGCGACGTTGCGCCTTGACTAGACCTAGCTGAAGAGCGAAGGCAGCGGCAGCAGCAAAACAACAAGCGACCAAAACTGGACGAGCCAGCAACGGTGGGGTGAAGCACTTGGGGGAGCTAAGGGATGAAACATAGTGTGGTTAGTGTGACGCGGCGGTGACGACAAGAAAGAATCAAGAGAGAAGAGCGGTCAGAAGAGAAATGGCAGGAAGTTGGGCAGCGGGAACCGGCTGGAGGGTAAGAAAAGCAGAACTGTTTTTTGGATGACGGCAGACACTCCTTGGCAGCGACAAAGGCGCTGGAATCTGCTCTTGCTACTGCACAAACTACGATGACAGCAGTTGTTATAAACGCACGATGCCTGTCACAGCCAGGCAAAGCAAAGAGAACAACTCAACAAAATGGTCGTCGACAAAAATGTGAGTTGTTGGCAGAATAATTGAGTTGTGTAAATCGACGGCGTACCGAACCATAACCGAATTATAGAATGAACATTTTGCAGCTCATATAACGACTATGAGAGATTTCTAGCCTCAAGTCGTGACTAGATATCTCGTGTTTGAGCAAGGTCGACAGGTGGCGCTTTTCAAGTCAAAGAGTACGAATGGTTTCTCGAGGTTTAAGCAACTCATAAAACTAATGAATAATTAGCGAAAACAGTCGTACTAGTAAAAGTTTTGGTAATAACTTAATGGTAGCGTGCGACCATTCAAGTAAACGTATAAGCTAAAGTGGATTTCAAAGAAATACACGCTTTCCCTTAACGCTACCCAGTTACGGATATCATCAATGGTCTTTTTTTGCCTATTTCTCAGATATTAAATTTCGTTATTGTTTCATTAGTTGTTCGCAAAAAAATACGGCTAATTATACGCTACACAAGTAACTTATCTGAATATCTAGGTGTTGCAGGTACATAAATCTAGGCCAAGAAAAAACGCTAGCTCGTTTCCAATGTGTCGCGTTCGATGTCATCTGCTACCGGGACGGCAAACGGTGATACAGCTATATAGAACTTTTCCGACGAGTTCAATAAGCATCCAGCATCACCAACACCTATTTCCGCTTTTGCCGTACATCGTCCTTTTTTTGGCTAGGAAGTGGTTTTTTTTTCGACCGAAACGTCACCGGCTTCGCCGTTCACCTCCAGCGAAGAGAGTGATCAGAGTCCAAAAAGTCGTTCGGCTTTTCAGTAGCGTCATTCATTCCCGAAGATCTGCTGGGCTAGCAAAGACTCTGCAAAGGGACTTCGATGGCGGAACTCGCATATAGAACTACAAGTTCTATATATAGGGAAGGCTTATACTTCGGCAGGCCTACTGCATCTTCTAAAACGGCTATATCGTAGACAGACGCTGAACGCACTGCACCATCAGCACAAAAAACCTGATGTCGTAAATCGGCCAACGGTTGTCTAACAGATAGAACTATTCACTTATAAAAGAGATAAGACGAAATGCAACTAAACCAATCGTATTATTTAAAATTTTTATATATATATATATATATATATATATATATATATATATATATTAGCCATATAAAAACATAACATGTATTTAGACGGTAATATTTTTAAACGATCTATAATGCAAGACGACGAATCGGTTTGAAGGCAGTGATGACCAACGTGGTCTTTCCAAGATTGACTCATATGCGTCTTTCCTCTCAAATATGGCACGCCTCCCAACACATTTCAGCTTAGTACCACATCCACGTCGAGGTGGGTGATGTCAAAATAGCACGAATGAATACTGGCCGACGATAGTAATGGAGGTGGCACAGCAGACAGCCATACTACCTGGACGTATATATGCAATTCAAACTGCTTGCTCACTAATCTCGATAAGGGGACAAGAAATATATCAAGCAAAGCGAAATTGTTCATAAAGGTAAACCCACTTGATCTACCACACGGGTTTGTACGCTGTGCACAATTGATACATGGCAGAGTTAGTTACCACCTACCACATGTGTTACTTGTCGCTTTTCTTTTCTTGAAAAAAAGAAAATTATGCCTGCAACGTAATCACGTCACTCCAAACGAATGTCGTGCGAAAACAACTAAATAAATCACTTTCGTCATATACAAATTTTGGTTTTCTAATCAAGGGTCGCCAGTGATGTTTTATAAAGAAATCTAAACACTACGTTCAATATAACGACCCAGATTATCCACTGGGCGTCAACAGGCACTGCCAGAATGTAAGCCATAGCAATATCAATCACATCTTCATAGGCCGTCTCATATCGTAAGTCCCTAAAGATGCCGCAAATAGAGCTCACCTTTGTATAAAAGTCGATGTTACATTAATATTGTATCAGCACATTAATTTCGAACACCTAGTGGCTAAAATTGAAACAGGTAGACAAAACTACGCCGACAGCGGACCTTTAGTCAACTGCTATCTTTGCTTTCTGTCTGTATCTAAATCACTAACCACCTCGCCGGTTATGTTCTCTGACCAGGCATTACATAAGGCTAACCTTTACAGGAAGTAACCAAAGACGAAACGTGAATGGCAATTTCTTATGCAAAATATAATATTTGTAACCGCTAATATATTCAGCCGCCATTTAGTGAATCATGCGGATGTGTTCGAGAGATAATATTTTTGCCTTATAACGTTTCTTTCTCACGTTTCCCCGCAAATCTCGAAGCATCGTTTGCGCGTATTCTGTTCAATTGACTCGTAATTCTTTATGGGAGGACAGCAAAAAGTGGATTCTGAGCCCCCGAAGGCGGATTTGATCGTCGGTCTGTGCTGATTTCCCGCTGCCGTGGTCCTAAGGTACGGCATCGGATTCTAAAGTAGTACGACATTCACTATGAAGCCTCGTCTATCGCCTCTAGCCGATGAGTGCGTCGCCATTGCTTCTACTTTATCGTCCATCTCGCTGTTCTGTTATACCCGTCGCTCCCCGATTCTCTAAATAGGGACAGCGACAAGAAAGACTACAACTACGGCTCTACAGCTGGAAGAAACGGCGTGGTGCTTCGGTCTGTGTGACTACTTGCGATTAAGAACTGGCTCACTGGTTGGTGCTTGAATGAGGGCCTTTCTTTCTTTCCCTCTTCTTTGTTCCTGTACGCTTCGGCGTGCGTACCTACGTGAGGAAAGCTCGCGGTGGCGGCGCTGCTTGGTGGAATCTACTTCATTGAGCCAGATGAGCACCCGGGGACAGGTCCCGGCCTCAACGACTCGCGGCTCTTACGACCTGGCCGGTAAAGGGGATCTAGGTTCGCTACTATTTCTACTGCTCACTGCAGAGTCGCTGGAATTGGAGCTGTCGCTAGCGCTCACGCCACTCTCGTCTACCCTTCTTGCCGGCCCATTGCGGCTATCGTCAGTGCACTGATGCGCTCGAGTAGATGACTAAGTTTGCGGAAAAAGAGAACTGCCAGTGAGTGAACAGAAAAATCGGGGGTGGCACAGGCAGCAAACGTAAACGAATAGCGGAACTCTCAGCACGAGCACCGCAGGCTAGCTCGCTTGCTCATCCGCTCACGTAGCCGCCGGCACGACTGGACGACAACGACAGAAACGGCGAACCAGAGATCATCGCGATGGTAGCGGCAATAGTTAGAAAAAAAAGGGGAGTTCTAAGGATAAGGAGGACAGAGGACTTCGTCTCCCGTTTGCTCCGCCACTAGCAGCAGTGCGACAGGCGAACTGGCCATGCCACCGGACGATGACGAAAAAAGGCGACGGAAGGACCGACGTAGTAGAGAGAATAGCAGCAATCACCACTTCTGCAGCGCCAGTGCGAGCAAAAGGCGAAGCAGGCAACTGGCGCTCTCACTAGTCAACGAGCAGTGGAAGTAGAACGAGCGGGGCACATGATGATGGGTCGGACGACAAAGAAGAATACAGCATTACCCTTACAGTCGGCCCAACTACTACCACTAGTATTGGAAGCAGTGGCAGCAGCAGGAACCGAAGCAAAGATGGAAGAAGCTAGAGACGGGTCGAGGACAGCAGCAGCAGCGGCGGCGGCGGCAGCAGCATGGAGCAAATGAAGAAATAATACGAATGCGTCAGAGTGGAATAAATAGAAGGGATTATGGCTGGTCTTTATCATTCATCCCCTGCCCACGGAGCATCTCCCGGTTCGTAATTCTTTCCCTTAGACGAGAATCCTGTTGGATCGGTCCGAAGAACCCATAAGCCCAGTGAGTGAACGAAGAAGCGCCGCCAACACCACCCCAGCGGTACCCATAATCGTTCCACCAGGTGACACTATCCAGTGAACATCCGCCCCTAACAGAGAACTGCGAGTATGCGAAACCATATAATGTCTGTATGTGTAAGCACCGTTGAAGTTACGAATCTATCTATACGCGCACTTGTAAAGCATTATTGCTATTGGTATTATTATAGCTACAAAAGACGTGCAGATTATGCAATCGTAGAAAAACGACCAAAAGAGAAAAACAAGTATTTTTAAGCTCAATGCATTTATTAAGCTGGACGTTTCAGTTGGTATAGAAAAAGTATAGAAGTGCTTAATTCTTAGGAAATTCGTACTGACGTACTAACTGTACCCTTAAAGCGGACGTTGCGCAACTGCAGCTTCATAAAAGCTATATTAAGTAGGTGTGAGCTTCGAGGAAGCAGTTATATAGAGAAAACATTGTTGGCATAGTACATGTAAAACATACATTGTATGTGAGCAGATGTTATTATCTACAACGTTGTTAAAAAATATAAACTTGTTAACGAAAAATCACAGATGGAAGCACTCTAATGCATGTGAGCTTTTATGGTATGAAAATTATGCCATTGATATGAAGTACAATGTTCTGATTACATTCAGGCTAATTAAGGAGGGTGCATCACGTATGGCTGTATTTTACATAAAATCTCCTTTGATTTAACAGCATAAAAACTTTTCTTGTTTTTTTCCCTTGATAATTTTTTAAATCATGTTGTGTTGCAGTGGGTCAGTGGAAAATATACGTTCATTGATAGTAAAATCTCCCAACAGCCGTAATGCTAAAATATCACAAGCGAATCATAACGATCAGTAGTACTACACGAGTAACTCTCTAAGTTGACCTCGTGAGATAATTTTTCTTGGCGTACCATTCTGAAGATTCTGCTTAATGTTGCTTTTGTAATAAACCGAACAGTAGTTAAGCAGATAGATTTCTAGATTTAGTTGTAAACTTTCTATTCTTTTTTTTTATCTGCGAGCATCCACTAACGACCTTTTTAAAAGTTCTACTCTAATAACTATTGCAAACGTAGGTTCACTGCATAGCGATGGGTCATTTCGCCCGCAGATTGGCAGTTACCATAGGCTAGAATGAACCATTCCATTGATTTCCTTCGTCTATGGCCAATTCGGGTTTATGCAACCACTTGGAAGAAGTTCTTCGGCGCGGTTGGGCACGTGTACGGCATATCATAGAAAAAAGGCTATCAGCCATCATGCGCACGTCCAGTCGGCACCGTGTTAGTTTCGATGCTCGGCATCGTCGTCAAGGTTACGCGGCCCGACTTCCAATTCCAATACGCGATAAAAGTTAGTACCCCGCTCTCCCATTGAAATAGTTTGATTTTAGGTCTCTCTGCTGGTTTTTCTTCAAGCTGCTGAATGGTGGTAGCCGATGCTGTTCGCTAGCCAGTCAGCCAGGCAGCCAGCCAGCCAGCCAGCGACGATTCATGTTGCTGTTCTACTTGAATACGACAATTTGTATACAGAGAGAAAAGGGTCAGAGATTCGTATTGAATATGGCAATGGCTGCTTCGAGAAAGAGAGAACGACGCTCGTCGAGAATATGTTGGAAGGACTGTTGCGGCGAAGCAAAGCGTTGCAATGGAGGATTTTAAGCATAAAGACCCGGCGGTACCAACTATATAATCAGCATCACCATCATCGTACAGGTTGTCTCCTCAAGTGTTCGATCTCTGCCTGTTTCATTTTCTCACTGCTTGCCACTGGATGGGAGACAGAGCTCACTCAACGATGACGCGCACATATTTGATGGCAGACAAGAACGCGGCAGTGATTTCAGGTGTGGGGAAGCAAACTATATCGAGCTGCATCTGTCTTCTAAATTATTTGTAGGCGTAATATAAGTCTACATACTCGGATAATAGGTACGGTTTTTTGCGCAAGTAGGAAAATAATGCATACGACGAAAAATACCGGCTGTTTCTAGAAGCTGTGTGACACCTAAGAAATTTCTATTGATATGACGTGTTGATGGCTATGTTAGTTTGTGAGTCAGACATAATGGAAGTTCCATATTGTGTCAGGAGAGCGGAACTGCTCACTCCAAAAACAGAGTTTGTCGGAGGAAACCAGGTGAACGGCAATCAATACATATTAAAAACAACAAACTGACCCTTACAACCACTCTAAACGTATCAGATGGACTACTGATCGTTAGAAACGCCACCAACAGTTTCAGCCCTTTATATGTCAGGTACAATAATATTTATATAAGGTGCTGAATCAAAAGTATTTTTGATTGTCGGCTGGTAATATATTGAGGAGACAGGCATACTTAAAACTGGATAAAAATGTCCTTTTTTTTTTTTTAATATTTCAAAAATGCAATGCGTCCTGCAAAGTTGTTATCTAGCACAGGAGGGTAACCAACTGGTGGCAAAATCTAATGAAATAAAAAAATTGGGGTTTGAATCTCATATTTCTTTTAACGCTATACAAGAATAGAGCCATATGGTTAGTAGTGCTTTTTTAAATCTCACGGTTTTTAAAGTAGTGTTCGCTTTAACTTTGAGTCTCTCGGAAAGCATAAAACAGTGCTATAGTGCAAAAGTCGTACGACAAACGACGTGAAAACAGGTCTTGCAAGCACCAACTCTGCACAAAGAAAATTAAAAAAAAAAAAAACTAAATTGTTATAATCTAAAGGAAAAATACTTTACAATCAGGAAAGCTAAAGGAATCATATGCAGAGGTACATGCATAGTGAGCATATAAGTTTCAGTATTTAATAAGATTAGAAAAATGAGCCTAATCTTTGAGTGTAAAAATATTTAGTCTTATGGATTGTCCTAAATGCATTTTGTTTTGAGAGGTTTTTCAACTAACCCGCGGTTTTTGAAGTGGCTAACAACTTTCGGATTTGAACTCACTTTGGACGTTACTACTGAAGACGTAAGGCAAAGGCACCTGGTTTCGTAATTCCTCATCCTCCGTTGTAGTATGTTTCCTTCTTACAGGAGACATCCCTGGTTTTCCACCGAGCTTTTAACAATTCAAACCATGGCCCCATCCCTCACTGTGAAAAGATTTTCGTGAAAAATGTTTCCGCAAATATTTTTTGCATGTACGTTCAGATTTCATGATGATGACCATGATGAACTTCCATGATGGCGTCGGTCGTTATCAGGACATAATTTTATTATTAGGAACCCAGCGAGTTTGAGGAAATGGCACTTTGAGCAAATATTGAAAATGAATATTTCTGCATCTGTGTTATGTCTAGCATATAAATTGGTACCACTGGGGATGTCGATTATCCATAAAAAAAAATTATCAAATCGAACCATATGAGCGCCTATCCATGCGCACAGGGGCGACCTAAGTCAGCATTCAACCTCAAACTATATGCTGAGCTTACTGTGGCCTACAGCTCTCACGGGTGTCGGCAGTATTTTAGCTAGTCGTAAAACTTAAAGTGGATACATAGCAATAAACACTTTGTCTAACCTTCATTTCACTCCTTGCAAGCGATCTCCTAGACAAAATGGGCAAGGCAAGATCATGGCAATGAAATTTGGATCTACTTTACCTCTTACCGTGTAAATATTTTACCAGTCACAAACTAAACGAATGCGGTGTAAGCGTATTCTCTGAGTGCGTAAATGCAAATGGGTTTTGTGTTCCAGAAGAATTTACCGTTATTGCAGCACAATCGCAACCGAGTTACTTAATAGAGATTCGTTTCAGTTACTGTATGCTTCTCTAAGTCGTATGCTGTTTTTCTCGCTACTTCATACCTCGTTTTACCTTCTCCGAAGCGTCGACCGAGAATGCCGGAAGCTTTTCACGTCAAAATGCCATCGGCCTAAGACTAATCCCCGAGAAGGTACCGCCTTAGGCGATGACATCCGATGACATGCTCGACGTAAGAAAAAGGAAAATGCTATCCTCATTAGAGCGCATCGGGGTTAGCCGGTTGGTAAGAGATTGCCAACTGCATTATGTGATCATACAGAAACGCGTCTCGCCGTGTTTGCAACGTCCCTCCACATGTCGACCCTGAGATTTAATTGTCAAAAGATAGCATTCTTATATCAGGTTGGTTCAACGTAGCACTGCAACGATGGTTCCGAGGAGCACTGAAAAAAATACGGCATTTATCTATATTGTTGCGTCGAATCTAGTTTTTTTGGAATGTTCCCAAATATGGTTTACAGTAGATATTATAGATCGTTCGATCTAGGTAACTTAACATATTTAAGATGGATCATGTAAACTGGGGGATTGCACGGTTCGATACTAAAGCTGCCATTCCGTTGATGTAGACCAATTTCTCTTCCATATCTGTCGGATTAGCATATCTGCTAATATGTAGCGGATACCGAAAAAAATAACTAATCCTTTTAGTAATTAATAACATTGCTTGATCCCGTGGTTCAGTATCACGTCATGACATCATAGATTGAACATGTTTGATCTTTTTCACCGTTTTACGATTTTACCTTCAGTTCAATCGTAGCTGCCTTCGGCCGATCTGCTGTTTTTGCAGTAGTTATATGTAGACGTGGCTGCTTACTTCACTGGCTTGCGTAGCAGAGTCGCAAGTGGCGTCTGATTTTACGATGATATTATGCCACTGGCAGAAAATATCTGCTTGCCGACTTCACTGAGCTTTGTCAGAGTCTGCCTTCGTTGTTGTAATGTGACTTCCGTAGCCCGCGTGGTATTATTTTTTTCGTTTTTTTTTTGTCGTTAGGCTCGTTCCATTCTCATCAAGTTGTCCCAAAAGTTTGAGAAAAAAGAAAAATTAAAGATTCTTACGCTCGCTTCAGCTATTACCTAGCCTTCTCCTTTCTCAGTGGCAGCTGCGCAATTTAAAGGTATTCAAACGTAAAAAGACGTTCATTCGCTACCGCCTGTCGTTTTGCTCGCGAGTGCGACGTGCTGTGAGCTTGCAGCAGCGGTGTGCGACGGGTCGGGTGGCCACAGCCGGTGGACCTGGGCATATTCAAGCTGGCAGGCTGGTTGCATTGGCACCGGTAGCTTTCGACGTTCTGCCGAATTTTGGTCGTCACACAGGATCTGTCTTTCAACATTAAAAGCATGACGACGCCCGAAAATGCCCTCTTAAAAGGCTTCCATGCGCGCGGTGGCGGCTCCGGTAGCTGACGTGGCTGCTGCAAAGACAAAATGCAATTGACTAGCATGCGCTAATATGGCTATCCATCTATCTCGTCTGTTAGATGTCATTGTGAACAACCAAGCATGGAATCGAGTGATGAAGCGTTTGTACAACACGAAAAGTTCAAAAAGAAAGAAAAAATGCAGGGAAAGGGCGCCGAGGTGGTTTTGGCTTTTCGACACTGCCGACCCTGATGCTGTCGTCGCTTCTAGGGTGCGTCCGCCCAGAACTCTGCCATCTCCAAAAGCTTTCCTGCATCATTGACAAGACACTTGACCGCAAGTAAAGCCAATTGATAAGGGACAACACATTCCCAGCGTGGTGGGTGCATCATTTTTCGTTTTCAGTTACGAGAGCTAAGCTAGCTTGGACCTGTTTTGCCCATCGCTAGCCACTTCTCCCTAAAATAATATCAGAAGAAATAGCATAGTTTTCGTGGCGATAATGCAGTGATCGTTGCGTGTCGTGATTCGTGGAACTTTTTCATTCTGCGACGAAATGAAGCTTATTTAACTTCGCTGTCATACGTTAATAGTGTGATTTGATGATTCAAAAGCCAACAGCGATTGCCCGGTAGGCGTCTGAACGATCCTGGGAAAGGAGCGAAAATTTCAACTAATATATTTGCTGAAATTGGCATAGAAGTCATAGCTAGCTGCTAGTACACTCATATGTGGCACATAAGATGAGCGTGCGCTGAGGTGCGATACTGAAACTGGGAGAAAGATGAATAGCCTAATCATTATCGTACGGAAACCTAAAGCGCTCTGAAGATTACGCCGAAGCGTCTGCTAGTCATCCCCGCTAGCACTGCTGCTAAGGGGTATGCTTGAATGCAATATGCGGCATACTTGCTTCGCATATAGATTTGAGACTGCATAAGGCTAGGAAGTAATATGTCTCTATGAAAGCGACACAGTAAAAGCGGCTATTTTGGCCAAAGGTTTCAATAGGTATGAACTTCGCGAAGCTGGTGACACTAGTCCCGTCGATACAATCTGCCGTTTGTATTTAAAACACAAGTTCAGAAAATGATTTTTCATCCTTGCCAACTAACTTCTATTTTAAAAAAAAAATATAAATTAATTATTTTAAAACAAGAACTCTATTGAGAAAAAGCAATCTTTTGGCGTTATTTGGTAAAGTGTTTTGGAGTCTACGTTAAGCCTCTATAGTCGAATTTGTCGCATCCAGATCTGAGGCTACGGTCATGCGTTGCATATATACTCGTATAGAACTCCTCAACTATTCTGGCGCAGTTTTTATAGTTACACTCATTTAGTGATGGGCCGTCAGTAGTCTCTGCTTTAAATAAGGGAAAGCCGAACAATGTTTGCTTATTTTTCAGGTAATATTTAACGAAACTATAAGCATAATAATAAATCGACGTTCTGCGATTGTATTAAATCAATGTCTTATCATAGTTTTATAATATACAAGATGTCTGTCGTAGCACAAGGCACCATCACAGTTACTTACATTAGAAGTTACTAGAAAATGCAAATGCACTTTGTTAATACATTTCATTAGTCAGCTTTCTGTAACTTAGTTTTTAAATTTTACAGGCTGCAAACGTTTAGAATGAAATCATGTCAGACTAGAAGACTATTAACATAATCATTTAGATAGCTTGGCGCATAGTAGGATGCGTTCGGCGACATATAACGGCTTGCATTGTAAGTCATGGCCACATCGTTTGGATACATTTTCTACACAAATGGCTTTAAGTGGGCGTATTCCGTGCGAAAACCCATGTAGATTCACTAATGTGGGCGCGCAGTGGACTTCGTGGACGAGCTTTCTCTACATATTCCATGTTACATTCGCACCGTTGCGCCTATGCTATAGGACGTGAAGGAAAAAGCAAGGGGTAGACGAGGGCCCGAACGGCTACGGCTACTCCTTCAGTCTCACCCCCCCCCCGCCCCGCCGCCCCCAAAAAAAAGTATGCGTGCACTACAACTGTCGTTGTGGCTGTCGTCATCTTGCTCCAGCCCTTTGCTACTTTTAGCAGCCTGCTGTCCTGGTTGGCTTCCTTTCTTTAAGGGGCGTTGTTTTTCACGTGAATATTTTTATCAGCCACTGTCGTTGTCGTCGTCGTCGTCGGAGTGCCCGCGTTTTGCCGGTCAAAAAGACCGCTTCCGGTTGAGAGGGGTAGAGGCGGGTAAGGCGCAGGGTCCGGCGGCTGAACGAAGGACTGAAGGAACCCTAGTGGAAAAGTGGGAGAAACGCAGCCGAGTACTTTTTAATGCGCTTTCCCAGTCAAACATGCCTCATTAGCTTAAGGCCACCAGAAACAGTTCGGCAAGTCAGACTTCCCAAGACCTTCCCATACGAATTTTTATTTGACCACAGCCCATCATAATAATGATAATCTGATGAAGTGCAGCTTTCCACAGTTAGTTGAAAACATGAGTCTAGCAGGCCAACGTATGTGCGTAACAAAAATCTCAATTAAATACTATTCAGTGTCATTCATACATGAGCGATAAAGAGCCTGTGTCGCTCGTCCACTGAAAAACATGGGAAATGGTTCGCAACTTTCCTATACACGTTTATTCCGGGATCGTTCTTTTTTTAACTCACCTAGTTGTTCATTGGTAAATACGATAGTACTCACATGCTGTCGAGTCCCAGACAACGCAGGAGTAGTTAAGGGATCGTAGGAAATTGAAATCTGAAACAAGTAAAAAATCAATAGCATCAATTTCGAGCCGAGCAAATGGCGACATGCTTTACTCTGTGGGCTTTGATGAGAAGAATACGATAGGCTGGGAACAACTACACGGAAATGCGTTTTTCTCAAGGATGATCAGTCGTGTTTTACTTAGAGTAATTTTTGTCAAGTTCTTCTTCGTGGGTCATTTTAATAGCCCTAGAATTTCCATCTCCTATTTTCAGTAGGACTCTGAATTGCAGCATACATCCATACAGAATCATTTCGCAGATTTTACTCCTGTCTTCTTTCTGTGTGCGGCAGTGATGCGTACTAGCGGTTTTTAGATCTTCCGAAATACACAGTTCGACCATTCGGAGAAAAACAGGGGAGTTTGGTATTTAGATGTTGATGGTGGTCAGGAGAAAACATTTTGTATTATTGATTAATATATGTTGCACTATTAAACAAGCTGTAAAATAAGGTGAAGTGCAACTTCGCTTACGAGGTAGTCAGAACTGGGTCCGTTTACCTAAATGGTTTGTTTTGAAATTTAATATATGGGTTTCAAAACATTCCGTACCACAGCAAAAAAGGCTAGCTCGAACAAAAATACTCTCAAAGGCGGGATAGATATGACACTCGCTTATTAAGATGAACATATAAATCAAAGCTACTATTTCCAGATAATATACATAGTCTACTAGGACAAAACAAATTGAGAGTCTAAGCTGCTCATGCTCGCTTTAAATGCCTCATCTGTCTAAATGTAACGCCCTGTCATCCATTTTATAACAATGATGCACACATGCTACGTAGTACTCGTACATCGAACGAATATGACACAGCATCATCAGCAATGATGTGACTAGCTACGACAGTACGTGCTGCTCTCACAAATGGGACGTAAATAATTTGCAAAAATAAGAGTGCAGTCCTTCGATAACGTTTTCGAGCGGTATCATATACGTCAGTCGTCTGAGCTATCAACTCCTATCAGCTTTGTAGCCAGACTTCGGAAATTTTGGTCTTGGTCTCACCATCGTGTAGGGCATTAGAAGCAGATCACTAACGCAGCAGAACAAAAATATCTAGCGCCGTGCGCGTTTTACCAATAGGCTTGAGTAAACGATACAGCAGACGCTTCGCCGATATATGGTTCGTCGCATGAAGCCGCGGAGCTCTAAGAACGCTTGCGGCCTCCCCATCCTCCGCAGAGTAGTGGTCGCCCTGCACGCTCTAGTGAGCCTACGTGCAACCTCAAGTCACCCAGCGTTCCGTGCAGCCGTTTGTTCATGACTGGTTGACTCGCTGCACGCACTTCGTTTCTCTTTCTTTTGCACTCTACCTTTCTCTCTTTGGTCTTGTCTTCATGCCGTCCGGATTTATTGCGAACATCTTTTCATTTGCACATAAATTCGTTCTCTATGCTGGCAAGAGCCGATGCGGCGGTTGACTCGCGGTCCGCTGGTTTCCCTCCAAACAGGCGGAAAATAGTTGGGAACCAATATGTTTTATCGCCACATTTTCCATACGGTTTTGCATGAGTCACAGCGGTGTTACTCTTCGATGTAAGCAGAGCAGTCACTTTTCGTTCTCTATCTCTCTACAAAGCTTTTCCGCGTTCGGACAAGCTTGAGCCTTTCTGTACATTGCAGAAGGCCTACGAACGCAAGCAACAACGCTGCTTTGCACTCGCTGACATGGACACGAATACAGAACCATAGATGCACAAACATGCTAATACGTAGACTGACTCATGTGGGTGCCTACACCTAAACTCACACACATCTCTGCGTACCCGTCAGGCCCTTTGCTAGCTATAAAGCGACATCAACCGGAAGAAACATAGCGATCTGATAATGATAGCGGGTGTGTGGAGTGCTAGAAGATGTGAAGGAAAAGGCGCAAATGCGGATCGCTTGATCGAGTTAGTCTAGTTCAAAACGAGAACCGCAAGACTGGACTGAAAGCCTTATAGGTACTCTAGTCGATGAGCGATGCTCGCCACACTGCTGCCGGGAGCTGTGGGACTATCTTAGGGCAAGCACAATTCTGTAGAGCGGAACGACCCTCGGTCGGTACGAAATCATCATATGGCATCGCACTATCGAATAGCTCCTCGTAGTATATGGCCATTCAGATACCAGCGGAATAGTCTTGCTCGTATGTATGTATATATATTTTGGCTGATGAAATTACATCGATGACCCAAACGATGGACAGGGCAAATCGAGTTATGGGCATCGAAGGAAATTATATTTATTTTCGTCATAGTAAAGGTAGCTAACTCAAATGACAAGTCTGAAGTTGACATAGTAGAATTTCTACGTACTATATGACAAAGGAAAAAGTGCGTCAGCCCTGTTATCAATACTGTCAACGAGTAAAACTTTTTTTTTGAAGATTCTAGTTCATCTAGCCCTCAATCATTGGCTGGCATCGTTGCACAGATAGATAGCTTAGGATCATTATGCAATTTTAATAATGCGCTCATAGATATGAACCAGCTTTTGAGAATACGTAAACCTTCATTGAACTTGAACATATGTGATGCCCGATGGTTATTTTTTTCGCGTGCAATCCTACTACGCTCAGGATTTATTGGTTTTATACAAGCCAATGGACCTAGCCAAAAATAACTCAACAGCGTTCACTAATGACGGTATTGTTCTCCATGTTCGCCTATATGGATACTACTAACAACGGACCGGAACGGTGCTATGAACGTGTCTTTCTATACTACACATATCACATTATATATAATATAACACATATATAATATTAAATTTAGCAGTGCTCTTCTACGCATCCTTAGCCAGTTCAACCACATGCACTTGTCCTCTTTCCTATGCCGGTGTCCCTTTGTCCGCATCCGTATATCTGCTTGGAAGGTAACGAAGTGCAGCCCTAACGTTTTCCATACGTATGACTAAAAACGAATTCCGTCCGCTAAGCGGTTCGGTGAGTAAAAAGAGTGTTGCAACATCGAAATTGGCCTGCTCCACACTGTTGTAGCCCTGCACCGTTCTCTCGATTGGACTCGTTCTTGTTGTTCCCTTAACGTTTCAGTCAATCGTCCTCGCACACCATTCGCTTCTGTACTCATGAGTGCGGCAGACGGGCTAACCAACACGCTCGAACATAACGTATGCACACGTCTTCTTGTTCGGTTTCCCTGCCAGCACTGCTGTCTTCTGTTGAACATTCTGTTCTTACATAGTTCGCCACTAGGAATAAGCGACAACTTGATCTATGACTGACCCTGGTTAAGGACCAACTGGTCCATTTGTTTAACTATTAGAGTCGCTAGGCTAAACTTTGCGGTGAAAAGTTCCGTTATCTATCACTGTTGCAGGGCGTAATTTCGTGTCTAGCTTAATTTTTTAAATAGTGTTACATTCGTAAAGAATACCTAATAAAACGACCCAGTCGGATAATTAAGTATTGCTCACTAAATTACCTATTTTTTTTTTATCTGTCGTCACTGGTGCTCAGGTTGTCTCAAATTTATGTCCTAAGATACATTTGCGTGAATTCACCATTAAATATCTCATTTAATCTATGGTCGTCCACTTCATTGTCAAGGTCATTTGTCTCTTTGCTCTTTCGAAGAACCGGTACAGAGAACAATATGGGATATAATAAAAACCGCAAAACGAATGGTAAGTGAGGGCAGTTACACGAAACAAACAATCGACATACCACAAATTCAATATTTCATTAATCCTCACTAATCTAAGTTCATCTAGCTTATAGAATCGTTTTTCGGTAAAATCGAATACCTCGTTTCTTGCTTTTTCATGTTTGTAGCATTGGCGCACGTGTTTTTCGTCTAGTGTACGTAGGGGGTCCGTTACACATATGGAAACATCCTTTATATCAGTCTACAGTGTCTGCAGGCATCTTCATTTATATCTACCTTCTTATACCATTCCACTGCGTTGCCCATGAACAAAGGTTGTTCTTTACTTGCAGACTTGATCATCCTACTTCAATCTTCCAATTTCACCAACTCATCCCATCATGAACCGAGCTACCGCAGCCATCCAAGTATTACCATCTACTTGATCTGCTATCATTTATTTGCGTCCTAGCCTTTTCACCCAGCGTCTTGGACTTCGCAAACTTGGCTCCCGTTGGGTTCGTCTCATTCGGACCTAGTTCGTGTGGGTTATGCTCGTTCTTACCCGGTTTCTTCCACTTGCTTTAAAGCCGTTCTTCTTACTGTCTATTGTTTTTGCGTCCCTGGGCGCCCTTTTCGTTTACTATTTGGCTTTGTGGTAGTAGCACTGTTTCTTGCTTTGCCCGGTCTTGCACGTTTTACAAACTCCTTCAGATACCCCCCCCCCTCCCCCTCCCGCCAGAATGCTCTTTTTGCACCCGTCCCAATATGGTCTAGTCGTCGCCTGTGCTTTTCCCACTTAGCATTTGCTTACGCGAACCTATACGATCAGGGTTTGAACTCCTGACCAACATGCAGATACCGTTCATTGCTCATTTGTCGAGCAGACAAGGAGAAAGCGAGACAGTCCTCATACTCTCCCTAGCTTCTTGCCTTCGTGAACCCTTCTCTTCGACGCTGTTACTATCAAGAAGCCACTCCAAAGTCTATCGTCTTTTTCCCTACCACCCACCCGTGCCTTCACTTATTATCTGCTCCAACACAGGTTAACCTGACGGTGGTCCATTCGGTTGAGTACCATGCACCTTTTTCCTAAGGGAAAGTGTGATTCTGCTCTGTGCCGTTTGCTCTCGTACACAATTGACACTACGGGTTCTCTGAATCGTCCTGGCGACCACTGTATTACTGATTGTCCCGGTGTCACCGTTCGTCCCCTCACGTTCAGTTTGTTTTCTCAAAATGTCGAAAAATGGTCGTAGTGGCAGCTGGTATTATGATTGGCTTTTCTCGTTGTTGTTCCCACTCGATTTGGCCCTCCTGTACGTTGTCTCCGCGGTCGGTCTTAGCTTGTCTCTCCTTCCCACTTTTATAATCTCCAACCTCGAACCTCCTCTTTTCGTTGGAGCTTACTTTACTGAGCGTCTATCCTTGTAAGTGGGTTGCCAGCCAAGTTGAAGTCACGAATTTCTGTGAAATGCTTCTTTCACCTTTCTTATTACAACCATTATCGTTTTATTACTATACTAAGCCGCCCTATACCCTATGTTAGTCTTGGTTTCAACCGCTACGGCTATCGAAGCCAACCACTTTCTCACTCAGCCAACAATTTCATCATCTTCACCGACGCGGTCCACGTCTTGATGCCGTCTTGAAAAAAAGAATACTTTAATTCCAGAATTACATGGCAACAAGGGCCTCTGCTTGTTGAGCACCTTCTCGCGTACGCAGAGCTGTAATGTAGGACGTCGTAGAAGGCAGGCCTCTGACGATTCTGAAAGGGTTGAGTTGTTGAAAATGGGAACATACAAACAAGGTGAGTGTGACTCCAAAGCACGAGCGGTCGAAAAGCGAATAGAAAGGTTTACGAACCAATGAGAGTGACGGACAAAACGAAGAATAGTTGGGTTTACACTGTTCGCTACCCAACTAGAATGACATCGCCTCCAACGCCACTAAGTGTACAAGAAAAGAGGGACCATGAGGAAGTGGTCGGCGTTGGCTCGTTGCTTCCTCACCGCTCATCTTACAACGAACGATAATGTAACTAAACGATAGATTCGGAATGAAATAAAAGGAGAGAGAAAGAGAAAACGAGAAGTTCAAAGTTAAAAAACAGTAGCCAGCAATAGAACGGCAGGATGACTTCTCCACAGGCCAGTCAAGCCAAGTTATATCACCCCGCAGTAGCGGTACTAGTGGTACTTCTAATTTTAGCAAACTCCACTCAGCTGTGTTCGCTGCTGCGTGGTCGAAAAAAGAGCCAGTTGGCATAATACAATGAAAAAATAAAGCGGCTCAAAAGAGAGAAACTCCGCTAGCGATTCAGCCCAACAGCGGCTCCAAGGCCGTACTTCGCCACATGGCTTGTGCTTCGTTCGGTCGTTCTTGTTGGCCTACTGCCGAGTGGTTTTTGGATTACGACCGATCACGAAGCTGCTACGAGATCGCCGTTGTCGGCCGGAGACATTACTGGGATGTTGTTGTGAAGCAAGCCATTGCCTACACTGTTGCCTAGCCTGCTTTGGTACGCCCAGCCCAAACTCTATACGGCTTTAAGATTCGTTTAGTAATAGCGCCTCTCCTTGGCCATCCCCAAGGACTCGTTCGCATCCTATTTAAACAACGAAAACGAATAGAGAGAGCGTAGTAGCTGTGAGCAGAGGGTAAATGTCAAGTGCCGGAAATTTAATTTAATTTTGGCCATTTTGACCTTCTGCACTACTTTTCCATCAGCAACTATAGCAAGAACAGGCCAAGGCAACACTGGCGCCATTAACCAACATAGCCACTGAAGGCAGCTTAAGCAGCATCAGCGGCGGCGGTAATCGCGGCAGTTACGAATGAGCGCTAGTGAGCGCCAGTACTATCAAATTGCGAATAATACTTGAACGAAAATGAAGTCAAGGAGCGAAGCGGCCTATCCGCGCGGAGCAAGAACGAAGGACTAACGGCTAGTCATCCAAGCTGCTTGCACGAACAAGGTTCAGTATGGAAGCCAGCAAGCAAGCAGTGATTGGGCTCGGCTCGCCTCGAAGGACCTGAGTGCCGCTTCAAGAGACCCGAGAACCAAAGGAACATGGATGGGAAAGAAGACGCTGGCTGTCGCTCCGGCTCTTAGCCCCTTAGGGGAAAAATACCGAAGCGCGATCCATTTCAGTTTAGACCTACAAAGTCCGCCCGTGTCCCCTTTTTGGTTTACCATAGAGGACGATGAACGAAGTAAAAGGCGACAGTGCATTTTTTCATGGCCGGTGAAGTCCAAAGGCGCTAGGTTTTTTGAAAGCTTCGTGCAAAAATACCTGCAGAAGCATATGCAACTCTATAAGGCTATACAGAAGATTGAACTCATTTCCTGAGAGCTATTACGTGATCGAGCATTGATTACCTAGGTGTTCGATGCCCTATTAGATTTATACACAAAATGTAAAAATTTTTTCAAATACTTTTAGTAAACGTTTCCAGCGTAAACACCAGAATGGCAAAAATATCGCCGAGATTGCTCGATAAAACATCATACACCAACTGAAGATCTTGCCTCACTGATGAGCGCTTTTATACACATATTATATGCTTTTACACGCGGTGTGCTATCAGGTCAAACGAATGTATAGATATGGTCAGCAAAGCTTTACTATCTATTTCGGATCTAGCAGGTTTCGATTAAAAGCGTGATCAGGCGTGTACAGCTGTACCTATCCGTTAAAAGCAAAACACAGCTCGACTGCATTGCTAACAAAACTGAAGCAGGATTATCGGTGAACCGCAAACGGCAAATGTATCCATGCAAATGGCATAACAACGCTAGCACACAAAGCGAGAAACATAAACCGCTTGTAATTATCTCTTAATGGCTTATTGTACAAGTTAATTTAATTAATTAAAAGTTAAAAAACGAGTTGCGTGTTAAATATAATCTCCTTCAACCACTACTATGAGTTAATATATTGACGCATGTCACTTCTAACCGTTCACCAAAGTGAATGTCGCACATAGAGAACATGATTTCTTACCCAATTAATGACTATGCTGCAGTGACTGAAGTAAATAATGAAAGGGTTACTGTTTAGTATTTTGCGTGTATTAATTCTTCATGGCAAGTGATCAAATTCCATGGAACATGAAATTAACTTATCGATTAGCGACAGAGTCGACCAAAAACACGAGCAAAAATTACTCCGGCTCTCTCTACTAACAACCGGACAGAATCATACAAATTGATCTTGAAGTGTCGCCTGAGTCATACGCGTTCTCTTCAAGGGGTCAACCAACAGTGATGACCATAAAGTAGCTTGCACTTTCAAGAAAAAATGCATTTGTTACGAATATCTTCCTTCCAAACTGTCATACGGCCTCGTTCGACGCTATTTAGAACTTTCTAGAAGACGGATCCTGCTAAAGCCTTACGTGGCCGAGTCATCTCCGTGATGTGTCTCCGATACTACTCAAATCAAAACAGGGTAACATTTTAAACCCGCTATTTGGCTGGTCGTTTTCGTTCCTCCGGTCTATCTTTGTTAGAATTTTTATTTATCGTAGGAGCCAGCGGTCGATTAGCCGTTTATAACTTCGATATTATTTTCTGTATTTGTTCACTGAAGGTATCGTGACGGACTCATATATTAAAAGCCAGAACACGAAGATCTGAATCTTACCTCGTACGCTGTAAAGCGTGTTTTCACCACGGTTCACTAAATATTCTCATAGATACCCAGACAGTTTTTGAAGTAGCATTTAAATTTCTTTTAATACTCTCCGTAGAGGCTTTGTTCATTGGCTATCTCATATAGAGCTTTTACATACTTTTTTGTCGAATTATTTAACGGGATTAACCCGCAGAATGAGATTGTTTTAGAAGTTCTTCTCAGCACATTAGTCACATCCAATCATTCTTGCTCTGCTAATACCTGAACCCCTAAGTCTTTTGCTTTGTTAAGTTTAGAACTAGTTTCACTGTCTGCGATTACAAAACCTGTTCCCTTAAACACTATCTTAAGTACTATGTAAAAATGGCGTAAAATGAAAAGAACCACTTTAAAAGTCGACTGTATTTTTCTCCATGGGGTATTTCTTTATAGAAACTGGCTAGCTTGTCTAACCACCTCTCTAAAACAATGTTTAATTGATAAATCAATTCGTGCTGTTATCAGTTAATGAGTCCGTATATTACGGGTCTTCACCGATCATGATAATGATTGATTTTATCGATAACTGATTGAACCGGTAAAACATTTTTCCAATTTTTCACTAGAAATATAGTGGGAATCGAAATATACGTATCATCTTAATTAGGCTTCTTAACTTCGAGTAACTCTAATACTGTTCCATTTAGTAGTGCAAATTTTGCATATTTCTTCATGTGTGTTTGCTTCCAGCCCTGATCTAAACAGAAGTTTTCTCTCATATTAACGTTTCTCCAATTATACCAATCTCCAAGATAACTTGCTCCAATTAAGAATCTATGCCAATCTTATACGTGAATCTTTTCGGTCATCGAAGTGATACGAAGTTCATCCAGGTAGAAAGTTAGACACTAAATTACAATAGATAACCAAGCTAAGCAATTGTTTCATCTTATCTCCATTGCTATTACTTTTTTGTTCTATATATTATTTTCATATTTTGTGTTCTTATCATTACCCGTTGATTCGGATCATAAAAAGAATAGAAGCTATCCCATTAAAAAGCGACGAGAAAAATGCGGAACTCAAGGAACGTTATTTCTTTAGGAAAAGTATGTAAGGCGCCGACATACAGTGGTCAGATCCCGTTTGTAACGTCCCATAATGACGAACGGGTGTGGGAGGTTGGGGTGAGCTTAATTAGCTGGCTGTATATCACGTTCCAGAAGGGTCCAATGACTTCGTGCAGACCTGCGCACTCTTTAGCGACTGAGCCGTACGTACGTACGCCGCGGCCCGTACGACGAAAGAACAAAAAGCTGCTAACGGATCTCGTTGTAAAGCCAACTAGAATTCAGCATTATGTGTAACACATACATATGTACTATCAAAATATTCTCAGAGTGATGAATTCATTACCGCGTAAAGGTATCGCTGCACTTTTATAGACGCCTATTATTATATAGACGCCTAGACGCAAAGGGCACGAAGATGGAAACACTTCGATACTCGTTGTTGGACTTAAGGCATTACGCCTTAAAGCTTATGTGCGACCGCATTAGATTCACGCACCTTCCAGCTTTCTTTTTTCGCACCAAACTTTTGCATCACATTGGTCGCTGACGTACCTATTTACCAGCACTGTGCTACACAGTGTCCTTGTGGCTTAGGAATTCCTAAAAATTTCACTGCTTAAAAGAATACATTTTTAAGCACGTTTTTGCCAATTTTGTGATTTAATCATACTGCCGTCCATTGATTTTTGCCGGAAATCTGCGGCAGCAGCACCAAGAATGCAACCTAGCAGAAACGACGTGGTGATGTTAATTTATAGAAAAAAAACATCAGAAATGGTCGATCAGGAATTTTTAAATGGATATTATAGGAAATGAAATATAAAACGCCCCAACCGTCTTTGTGCTTTATGCATTCGTAGTCTCTTAAATAGGCTCTTAAACTATTTTTACCTAAAATTGTGTCTAGCAATAATATTTACCTATCATGGATAAACTGGCTATTACGCCCGATATTCGTGTTTCCGGTATTTCTAAACACGTCTAGTGGTGCAGATTGTCTGAAACGAATGTTGCCAAATCAGCGTTTACTTGTTGCCGGTCCTTTCGTTGCCAGCCGCACGATGCCAATGTATTCCCGAAATCGTCTGTAGATGGTAAAGAAGCACTCTTCTTTTTTAATAAGAACTAATTTAACATGACTTGGAGGAGGTAGCACGTGCTATGTTTTAGCGTCTACTAATAGATGTAGGCTTTTGATAAGCACGATCATCCTAAGATATTTTCAAACCTTATCTAATTAAATAAGACTGTATACGATAGTTTGCGCAGGACTACAATTTGTCGTTGTTCTCGTTAGCGGCCGTACCGAAGGAAATTACCTGCAACGTACGTAGAATCGTTTATTCCTTTACTCGACACCTAAATGCCCTTCCCCTACAACTAAAATTAACAGTTATGCTTACCGTATCGAGTTGACGATAGGTAGCTTTATCAGTTCAAGTAAATTGCCTGAATACGGAACCCTAAAGGTTCGCTAGTTTGAATTCATCTATAGACAGTAATAAAAACACTAAATTCTAACATGTTGCAATCTGTTTTGTATGATACATGAAAAGCTTCTTTAGTTTTGTTATACATTGCAGTTGGCGCGAAGCGATGTCTTGTTGAAGGTAACACGATTCGGTGTTTTTCTCGCCTAAGCGAGTTTCTTACTGATTTTACATTAGATTATGGTCCGGCTTGGAGAGACTGCGTTGAGCCATACCTGATCCACAGTCGAGAATGGCCAATAAACTAATAATAATTAGATACGCAGGTTGTCCGCTTGACATAGCAGGCACATTTCGTTGGCCTTGTTGACGGGCTGATGAGAGTGGTGAGGGAAAGGCGAAACTGGGTCGGTAAAGGATTACAACGTATCACCTCCGTAACTGTTATGGAACAACAAAAATTGCCATGGCACCGGACGGTCACCGACGGCGCAAAGCTTCTGCGTAAACAGGGTACAAAACTCACCGCTATTAGAACCTCACTCAAATGAGCAATTAATTAAGTAGTAAGTTCACCTAGTTACTGTATCTATGCAAGTTTTTCAACACAGCCTCGTTTTAAATGCGTTCCTATTTACAATAGGTTACTATGCAAAATCTTAAGACCGAAGCTTGATATGGGTGTGGTTTGTCTCAGTCCATATATTACTGACAGTATGTCATTAGTCCTCATTACGAGAGGTTAAATGCGCGATTTAACAAGGTACCAAACGTAGTATCAAGCCTTAGGTTTCGTGTATGTTACTTCGTATCTATTTCTCGCTTACAGAGACCGAACGCCTCTTTATTGGAAGTAAACCTTAACGATACTTTAGGAAACGCCACGTATAGGCTGGGTAAACGCGTTGCCACAAATTAGCTGAGAAATCGACAGCGCTCTGTGAAGGACATTCTTAAATGCATGTCCTACTTAGACAAAGGTACATAAACCTTGCAACCTTGCCTTGCATTTAGCCTTACTTTCAGTCTTAGCTTTAGACTAGAGCGTGATACATGCATGCATATTTATGCATAGTATAAGCGCAACTACTAAAAAGTGCCTCGTCTTCGACCTGAGCTCGATTTTCTAACTGTTTATGCGGTACCAAAATAAGTGCATTGCTTGCTGGCTTTCATGGGCTTGAACGGATGTATATAAATACTTACGTCTAGTTTTTTCCAGGTGAAAAGCGCAACTTTCAAAAGAGAAGAGTTCTCATATTGAGTCTACGCAGGGCTAGGATTTTTTCAGAGACTGACTCTACTATATATGGCAGGACCCCTTTTCTATTTCGATTTCATGGGTGGGTGTTGTTCAAATGGCGTTAGCCTTCCTTCTAAATTACCACGAGCTCCCCATCGAACTATAGGCCTGCCTTCTGGCCCCTTCATTTTCCATTCTGGTTCGCCGTCCATACACATAAAGCAGACGGCCATTATTAATGTCACCACAGAAACGACAATTGAAGCGGATAAATTAATTTTCCTCCAACGATTTGATTTCAAATCCAATAGAAGTCCTACCTGTCTGCCTTCAAGCAGGGGCAAGTACCTTGAAGGAAGAAGGCAAACGAGAGTAAGAGGAAAGGAAGGTGCAGATACCAATATTTTGACATTTAGCATGGCTTCGTAGAATATATTTCCTCGATTCGGTGTTACCTTTGGCGCTTGAGTTTTTGATTCGAGACGTGTAAAGTGGGTAATCGAAGAAAGTCACGAGGAAAGTGTGAACAGCGACGGTGGCACATTGGAAGTGTATACTATACAAAACCTTATGTTCGATTATTTATCTTTAATTAGGAGAGTTAAATTAGACTTTACCGAACGATCGTCTTCCTGACCATCGATTTTAGTTGTCCTTCCAACCTTTTATCAGCAAATGCAAGCCGATGCTGTTATATTATTGCAGCACATAAGCATATAGGATTTTCCGCGAATTTTCCCGTTCAAATGGGCTATGGGGCTAGTTGCGCGTGTTTGCTCATTCCTTTTACCTCAGTCCCTACGTAAACTGGATTAAATTACTAGTCCTGTACCTTGTGTGCCATGTGCCGGAGGATACCGCCGCCCAACTCAATAGGAAGCAACTGACATCACCTATATTGCTTACTTGTCCTATCCTAATCACCGATTACAACCCCCCTGTCCAACGACTTCAGCCGTTGTTAGTATCGGATTATTACCTCAAGCAATTGAAATGCTACTACACGATGTAAGTTAAATATCCAAGTACATTGTGTATCGCTAGCTGAACGGTTACTGAATGAGACTATGTAGGTGAGGTAATCAAAAGTGGCATTAGTATCATCTCCATTATGCAGAAAATTACGATTATGACACTATTATACTTTAAAATTGATTATTCGTTTCCGAAAAAGCCCGATTATGGATTAAGGCGTTTCGCCTAGTTACTAGACGGGCAAAATGATAAAACCAGTAAGTTGTTGAAACTTGAGCTCGAACAGAAACGTTTCCACGCATGTGAGAGAAGCTTGTTATTATAGGAACTGAAATTAACTGTCGCGATGTGCCATAGAACATGGTTTCGGAAAATACAAAATCGGGAAAAGGCCTAACAAGCCTTTTGCATAGCGTAAAGTAAATGTAGCCAGCTCGTTACATAGTTAAAAACATGGCAATGGTAAAGTTACTAACTGGAATGACTGGACGCGAAAGTATTCCAGACAGCACTCCCAAAGCACTCCAGAAGTATCTTGACCCGGCGACCCCTCTAATTTTGGTGAATTTACTCTGACAATTTTGTTGTCGCAAGACTTACTTTTAATTTGCCGTGTTCCTGTTTCCACCGGACAACACTGATAGCGACCGCTGGCTGTACCTGTTTTCACCGACCCCAAGTTACTATCTATGGGCGATCATGAGCGAACTAAAAGATTTTGTAGTGGCTAAAATCGATATAGCACTCTTGTAGAGTATGTTTGTTGGTTTTTCTGAAAATAAAATAAGGGCTTTTTTTGTTGCGACGAGTCGACGTTCTGGTAACGGAGAGTATTACACCAAAATTATTCATCTTAGTAATAAGACCGAATCGTCTTGTTTATGACAGATCTAGTTTTTATCTGAATTATGCCTTTCGTTTGGGGATCTCTTCAGCTAGAACGTTGAGCCGCGACATGGATTCCCAAAGCCAGCCTTTCCACGGGGCTTTCGTCTAGTCTCCGTCCCTCCTACGGAAGTTCAGCAGTCAGTCAGTGTTAACCAAAACTTCAAGGAGCCTTGGCATCCAGGAATTGAGGTGTACTCCCTAGAGACTGCACGAAGCGTGACTCAGTGTAAAATGGTGTCTTTGGGTCTTATCGAGTCTGTAGCGTGCCAACTACTTCGTTGCGGCCTTTAACATAGGCATTTTTTCGTATTGGAAACCAATGTTCAATATTTGTGTCTAGTCTTGCCTACTAAGCTACCCTCAGAACGACGAATCGTCTCATAGAATAGCGCACACTGCGGCCGCTAGTTAACAATCTGTTTTCGGGCTTCGTTCGTGCTTCACAAAGAACCGTCATAATAATTATAAATTAATAGGTGTTCGTGTCAATCTCTATATATTTTTTTATATATAACTAAATACCTTTATGACACTTAGTGTAATGTATTATAAAATAAAGACATTAAATTGAAGCGCTACCAATATTTAGCGGTCTTAACTATTTTTGTTGTAGTTTAAGCTATACCTGCATCTACAACCAATATTTCTGCAACTAGACGCTACTTAATTTTGTCTATTTGAGTATCCATCATGGAAGAAATGATTTTTTTTTTTTACAAAAATTAACCCGGAATTTTGATCGAATTTTACCCGAAGCAAAAAGCGAAACTATGCTTATTTAATAAACTAGATAGTTACAATTGAGCTACCTTAGCAATGGCAAGCAGCTTAGCTGTCACTGCAAAATTGAACGTTCTTGCCGTTTAAAGGCTACAGAATTTTTACTTTTGGCACTGAAATCGTAAAATCTTGAACCAACGTTTTCTAGCGAACTTACATTCAGTGATCGATGCATATATCCTACTATTAACATTGAAATAAGAACAATCGTATTCTATTCCGACTATCGAGCCAGTCGTCAAAAAAGGGCTTATTTTATAACCGGTTGAAGTTTCCTTATCGACTATTATGTGACTCAGTGAAGCAGAGGAGGGGGGACTACTGTCCCTTACTAGGTTGGTGTTGAAGACACGTGGGTTTCTATTGAAAAAAAACGCTTCTTTTAGACCCACGCTTTGGCAAGCGAAACCGGCCGTCAACAGTCGTGAATATTGAAGCTTAGTTTTCGATTGTAAGATGTTACTTTTATTCGAGAGCGCCCGCTGTTGGTCCGTCCGTCCGTCCGTCCGTCCGGCTGCCCAAATTTATTTGGATCGGCCGAAACGATCTGTGCCTAGGGGATAGATTGCTTTAAGATCCATTCGAGTCGTTGAAAGGCTGAAAGGTATTAGTGAAACGACTGAGATGCAATAGTTCTTGCCAGCAGATCCTTCCGCGAGTGTGACGCCACCCTCAGGACATTATTTGCCAAGGAGTAGAAAGAAGGAGACAGGAGAAGTCCTTTTTTCAGCTTTTATTAATTTTTCTTTCGTTCCTGCGGGCGAGATTCAGGCTTAAAAGAAAAGTATTGCATAACATTATTTATTACGTTATTTTATTCAAAATTCAGGTAACATGAGAGCCGGCTGTGAATATTGCCATCGACAGGCACAGAAGAAGAAAATGATAAGACCTATGGTTGATTGTGCTAGTGCACAAATTTTTTTAGTATATATATTTATCATTATTTTTATATCGCTAAATATAATATTCCACCGTTATTATTAATAAATGTATAAAAATTGAGAAGTTTGTATACGAGGATCAATTACCAGCCATAACTAAGTAATACACTGCTGATGGAAGTTGCTACGGCGATGATCACAGGAACTGTTTATTAGCTGAGAACTGCACACCAGATTTTTAGGTAAGATAATAGAACAGTTCGAGGAAGGATTAAATTGTTTAATGTTATCGTAAAACGTTCTTCCTTTTTTTTGTTTACAGTGATGCGGCTTGGGGCTTGTATGCCTAAATAAGGTTTATTTTAATTGAACTGAAAAACCGTCTAAAGCAATCTATTTCTTAATATAATTTCATATTAAGGAGTTTTATTATTATCATGTTAAATAGGATCACTTCCTACATGATTTTCTGTCGTTCTCTTGTACTATTGAATTTTTCCTTCCAACTTCAGTTGACGAAGATCCCTCCTGTCTAGATAAAACGATGTCTGCTAAATCCTGAAAAAATACGTAAAATGCTCCATGTGTACCAGAGACGATCATATAATTAGTCAGCGGTGTAAAACTTGCTGGCAAGTGCTGTCGTCATTGCTCTTACGACCACTATTTTCGCTTACAAATGTTAAAAAAATTAAGCAATAGAAGAAGCCTGAAAATCCTATAGATTTATTAAAAGAACAGACCTATAAATACGTCGTCAGATCTATATGGCGGTTATTTCCATTGAGGCATTTAGTTTCTGGAATACGCGAATGCAAGCTATCCTCATTTCTAATACTAGATAGGATGTTCATGCAGACAAACCCAAATTGTACATTGTTAATTTGCCAGTTATGCTCTTCGCTACGCTTGATCGGGGCAATGTTATAATAACAACCCAGTTATTTTCTAAAATCTGCGCGTCTCGCCCAAATGTTGAATTTTTTTTTTTATTTCGTTTTGGCGAAAGGATATCGTTCTAGGGTTATGGGTAAACATTTATTTGTTAATGATTTAAACAGAAAATTGATGTGTATGCATCGACTAGGCACATCTGTCGATTTCTGGCAACTGATTCTACGGTGTACAGGATCAATTGTTAAATAAGAAGAAAAAATTGACCACTAATACCACTTGACAGATGGCGTTTGTTTGACAAGGTTTGCATCAGAACCTGAATGCTAACGTATAGTTAGACTGAGTGACTAGTTATTATCGAGTGATCGTATAGCACAAGCGTTCAGATGCGTTAGCAATTTATAACAATATAATGGAAGCTGGCTAAATCCTCCGACAAACCTATCCCACTAAAGCAAAGGCAATCCTTTTTGAGAGATCTAAATAACATATTTATAGACTCCACCTCGACTACAAACCTATCTATTTTTGAGTATAGTTCGCTCAGTATTCGTGTGATTTGGTAGTAAACATGTAATTGACGCTCACTTGGCTAGATAAGTTCGGTGCCCTGAGCTGAACCTTATGGATTTTCGAGTATAGACTCATAACAGGGCAGGCCTTACCCGCTTCAAGTTTTTTTAGCAGCCGCTAATAGAGGATGAAAGAAAAGATGAGCAGACCCATCGATAATCGCATACCTTTCTCTTTGTTCATTATTACGTTCCGCTCACTCTATAGAGGGAAGCGGCTGTACTATAAGTTTACGGTATGGGTGCCAACCAGGAATACCATTGAACCTTTTAAGCACAGGCAAGATAGCGGCTAGGACAGGCGGTGGCATCAAGGACAAAGCACAAGCTGCGGAATTCCACCACTGACTGACTATATCCGAAGGACGTTTAGACCAACTGATATCTAAGCGATCTCCTGACACTTCGCTGACCGAATAAAAATAGGATGGAAGGATTTTCGCATAAATTGTACGCAATTTATCTGAGGGAAATGTTATTTATCGTATGCGTTTTTATATTTTAGGGTAATTGATATTTCGCAATTAAGTGACTAGGCCTAGATTGGCGTCAAATCGAGATCCAATTAAATTATAACAGCCAGTTGTGCTGCAATTAACTAGACTTAATCTGTTTTCCTTTAGAATGTTGCAGATATATTAGGAGTTTGGTTTCGAAACGCGCTAGCAGTGTTGGCCAAGTAAGGTAATCAGTCTAAAGGGAGGCCGCAGACATCATATTAAATAAATCATCTTCCTTATTATATACACTACAAATGCTGGGAATGTTTGTAAAAATAAATAGCAGTTCAGGAAATGGCTTTATAGTTGCATTACGCCCTAAGCCTGGGACACGAGGGTGTGACCCGCTTAAACAGGCATCAATGGATCATTACTATTGTCAATGTTTTATCAGAGTGACCTCAGTTCTGGCTCTCCGGTAGTATCACTATAGTCTTAATTCGTTGAGTCAGCTTACTCTCGTCAAAGAAACTACAACGATTGATTTGAAACATAGCTGGGTTACCAAACCTGGGAAACCAGGTTCAGCCAGCAGGACGAGCGTCTTGTTGTGTTAGCGGTCAGATTTGGTTTTCGATAGTTACTCGTACATAAAAAAGCTCCTGATAACAATGATTTTAATTACATCGTTTGGTGACTAGGTGTTCACTTGTTGTCGAACGGAATGAACGTAGTCGTGCACCCTTGATGAACAGATAAGTGTCGAACGGTGGCCGACAGGCAGGGAGTTTATAATGTATTATAAGTTAGCGCCTGTTAGCATTGGCATTTATTTAAAGCAAGGCATTATTCTTTATCTATAAGGTACATGGACGGAAACGAATACCTGTTGTCGTAGCTCGCATGTCGGTCTCATCGAACGATGGTCCCTGAATACGGCTCCGACTAACAAAGGTTACCGTAATGTGACGCGTCCAAAGCAATAGGCGCGGGGCAATTAACAATTAAGTTCTAACTAACAACGCTTCAAACAGACGCAAGCGGACCAGTATCGAAATCTGAATATCGGCTCTTTAGAGATAATTGCGCTTCGAACACAGAGTACAGGTTCATCTAATGGATGTCAGTGAGGATTATTTTTTTTGTAATTAAAACGCTGTATACCTCTGACACTATCGATTAGTGCTTCTAATTGTTATAAAGGTGTTGTGCTGATTTTCGTAAGCACCTCACACAGCCCAACACAGTCGGTTGACTATGTTGTGAATTAACAAACCCACAAGTGAAGCTCGAAGTTTATGAACCTCGTATTGATGTATTGTTGTACCCCATTGATGTTTATTCACTATCAGGGCCTGCAAAGCCGCCTTGTAAGCTATACCACTATAACTATCATGACTGTGACCATTGGCTCGGGTCGCCTCTTATCAGTCATTCGGCTCCATAGAGTTTCTAAATCTAGAATCGATAGCGCCAGCTCTCACAGAGATGGCCATGGCTCGTCATATGGAAACTGTTACAAAACGTGACAACGATGTAGAAAAAGAAATTGGCAGAAGCGAAGCGACGACTAGGGAGAAAAAAATACAAGACAAAAAATTCATTGTGTATTTTGCGGCTCCCAGTTTAAAAGCAGCGTGCCCTTATTTTGCACGCCGGCAAACAGAGCAATTCTATAGCTTTTTTTTCGATCTTGTTCATGCGTTCTATTCTAGTAAGTATATACGAGTAAGCGTATGTGTGTCCGTTGTCCTTAGCGAGTAGTCGCGACTGCAAATGATCGTGACTTGCAGCTGCTAGCAGTGCCTCTGTGGGCGACTGACCAGTGATCAGCGCCGCGGCATTTACAGCTGGTTGATGGAGAGCCCGAACGAACCACGCTTTTTTGTGATACGCCGCTGTATTTCACTGGCTGAAAGGAGCCATCCGAGTGAATGAAAGAAAATAGCATAAAGAAAGAAAGACAGGCGAATGAAAGGAAAAACGAACTCAGTATTCTGTGTGTCTTGAGCTCTTCTCTGGATCCATGCGCAAGCAGCTTGCTCAGTGAGCTGTGGCGAAACCCTTGATAGGACTCGCTGTAGACGACTTTTCTTTTGGAGTGCCTGGGCGGCTGAGTCCGGATCTGCGGCGATGCTTGACCGTCAAAGGGATCATCGGAAGCCTTGATGCAAGTCGAACTGGGAATGACAACGTCGAATCTTTATATATGGCATAGATACATATTTTGAGCAAAGCAAAGGGTCCGCTGGCTGCTAGGACTCAATTAAGTAAATAAGTACATACTCGCTATGTGTGCGTAGATGCACACTAAGATATGATGGCCCTTACAATTGACAAATGTTGTGAGTACATCAATGTCTTCTTTTCATAAACTCGTTTCCCCAGAGTACAACTTTCTTTTTAATAGGCCTATCACCTGGTATAATAGTGATATGATATAATAATAAGTTATAACGTTATACATCAAATGCGAAATAGACGAAAATACATGGAGGTCACTAGAACGTTCTCAGATATTATTACAGATATAAATATTACAAATTGATTGTGGATTAATTCTTCAAACGTTTTCAGATAATTAAAATAGTTAATAGTGTCGTGATTGTTATTCAGTAGACGCTGTCTACGTTCTCCTCACATGCATTCTGTATTGTGGGTACCTGGGATTATTTGGGGTACTAGTAAGTTAAACGTACGACCTGTCAAATATTTTACTCGAAATACCTAAATAGAGAGAAATATAAATATTAGCCATCCTTTCCGACTTGACGTCCACTGAGAATTTACCAATCGGGCAAGTCCATTTTAATTAGGAACTAAACACATTCAATCTGTTATCCTTTATAGACGAGAGATATGCAACCTACATGAATTAGAGGGTTCATAGATATAGCTCGTCGTTTAGAAACCAAATCAAATATATATATATATATACGTCTATATATTCCTGGTTTTCTACTGCTGGCTTCTACGAAAGTGACTTAAAAGTAATGGCATAATCTCTTACCTTGACTAACTACATATTCATTACTGTATTTAAGAGTTACGGCCCTGCAAACGTAGTGGCAGTCTAACCTAAGTGCAATAGAAAGACCATGAGAGCAAGCTAACCAGCTTGCACGATACTGGTCCCGTTCTTTCGAATGTATATTTTGTGCCACTCTTCTTTGATGAAAAGAGGAAAGCTGATTCTATAATTAGCAGGTAGTTGCAAGCAAAATAAGGGGAGATACCGCCAATGTATTTTTATAATTATGTACTTATAGACCACTGCAACCGTAGAAAGCTATCACAGGTCCCGATTTAGGAGTGATCCAGCAGGCTCCGCATGATCTTCGTAATATATTCGAAAAACGACTGTTGCCTAAGCCATTGACATGGCATTATACTATAATATTGAAAGAGGGGGTCGTTTCTTAATACTCCAACAACGCTAACACCTCATTCGTTCGTCTACAGATTAACGTAATTATTATGGTCATTTACAGATAGAATGATTTCCTGAAACACTGAGGTTTCAACCAAATGTCTCGTCGGATTTCTCGAAGAGGATCGTTGACTGAGTTAATGATACATAAGAAAAAAAAACCAGACTTCCCGCTGTAGTAATGGCGAAACTTAACCAATTCACTATTCTGGCTTTGCTAGATTGTCCAACAACACGGTACGCTATTGATGTACTAATATCTAGATGTTAGAATAGTTAATTTCGGAAAGTAGTTGTTCCTTTAAAATGTTCGCTGTCGTACGAAACCTTATGACAAGCGTTCCAGTAAACCGCTGTACAAGCCCTCATCCAAAAACAAACTTCCTACAAGCTCTATCCTTTCTTTCACCAACAAGGCCCTCCTCGAAAAGGTCGGTATACCCTTCGTTGTCATCAGCCAACGTATTGCAGGATTTGTGAATTCAAGCACAGCAAGTGTTTGTTTCGGAAGTGATGTCAGCGTCCCTGGCGGTCGTTGTTACCGAGCACAATCTCAAATTTTCCAACCGATTGACACGCTAGCTTTGCCACCAGACTTACTAGTAAGCTATTGAAGTTAGTGCTGTTATTGTCGTTGATCCCCTGGTAAGGCAAGAGAAATAACGAGAAAAGGAGACCGATCGGCTATTCTCTAGCAAGCCGCTCAAGCGACTGCCAGAACAACGACGCTTGCAAACAGCTTGAGCGAGCCCTTTTGCGGTATCTTTGTAACCCCTGTACCGCTGTTGGGAGAATGGAACAGGGTAGCAAATCGGAGAAGCTTCACGCGCACACCGACCGAGCAACGAACCTGTCGAAACGAATGGACGTGAGAACATCACGGGACGTAAGGTTCCACCCCACCTGCGAGAGTTTTGGGCCATCGGGAGGTGGGCAAAGGTGGCCAGTAAAGCGACTACCACTGCTGGCTGTGCTTCTCCAATGTTGTATTACGTCTATGGCCTTTTCCGGCCCTGAGCGGAAGGCTGATGGGGCATACCGCTTCAGCGAATCATCTTCGTCTCTCAGAGCCAATTTCAACAAAGAATTGCCGCCATTGGCGGACCGCTATGCAACGAAGAACTTTCCCTCCGTCTAATAAACCCCATCTTGATAGATGAGGGAAGATAGAGGGGTATCACTAACGACGATATGCTGCAAAATGTCTCCTTCTCGGCGGTGACGACACCAACACCACTTTCATGCGCTGCTACGCTCCTCAACGGTCTTTTGTTCACGCTTTCAACATTCACTGTAGTTGTCTTACGGTTTCTTTGACGGTCGGTTCACTGAAAAGAATAACTTCATCTAGCGACCTCGTCTGTCTGCTCAGTTGCCTCGGGGCCCCCAGTCAGCCAGCTCACGTTTGATATTGACAGCAGAAAATACTTGACGAGAAGTTTTTTCCAACACCCCGACTTACTTCCCTCGGCTGCCATCGCAAACGACACTACCCTACTTTTCTAAGTAAATGAGGCAGTTTCTACTGCAAGCAATGCTTCGTACGCTTACAGTCGCTCGCTCACTAGCGAACGTGGATGTCTGCGCAGCTAATCAGACAAAATAGACTTGTCAAAATGCCTGTATTATACTAAATCCACTCAAGGACAACACTTGAATGTTAAGCAATCAGCCAAACCCATTTATGTACCTTTTATCCAGATGGTATGCCGAACAGCTAAAATATATACATAAAGATTTATAATAACTTGGCATACTAAGCTTTATAGTAACAAGTTTGCAAATCTTGCCAAAGTAAATACCGTCAGATCGTTCCTGGAATATTCTACGTAGGGTCGTTTGATCACTGAGCCGGCCTGTCCGACGACTGATGTAAGACGTTTACCGGTATAGTACCGATTCGGAACAGATGCTAATCACTTCCCTCGAAGGAGGGTTGGGCTTTAAATGGTAACAGGCAGGCGATCAAATTAATCTAATATACACGATTCAGGCAAAAACAAATGTGATTACCCTGTAGCTGTTTATCTGAGTTCTTGTCCACCTACCACGTAAAAATTCTGCTACAAAAAAAAACTCGCGCACCCATATTTTGGTGACAAAATTTGTGGTATAGCCGTGCAATTTTCATACGTGAAATGGCCTTTTCAGTTATCTAAGAAGAATTAAAATTAAAGCGACCTTAGGCACGAGAATATATTTAAACGAAAATCAATGCTTTTTTCTTAGTGTGTTAGCATCATAGATCCCTGAACAGGCAAATTGCTTTGCAACCATACTTATACATTAATCATTGCATAACTTTCAAATGTAAGTGAAAATCTAATATATTAAGTTCTTCAGCTAAATAATTATATAGTAAGATATGACAATGATTCTGAGGCACAAACAGTCTGTCATAGTAGCGTTCTCCTGTGTGGCGACTATACCCTATGCTGTTTGCATGTAATTTATCACAGAAAGATATCAATAAAAAAGCGCGTGTAATGGAACCCAAAACGATCGTACGAAACGTTCTTACTGCACGATCACTGTTCTATTATACTGAAGAAGCTAATGAGAAATAGTTTCAGTTACGAAAGGACAACATACACAGGAATGGATAAGCAATTCTACACAATTTGCCACTATTGTTGCTGGTTAAATTTTAGGACTCGCCAGCTCTGGACGGAGGCCGTTTACAGCTCTCTGTCTCCCCTCTATTGCGGCAGTTATTTAATATATCATAGCTGCTAAAAGACGGTTCTCAATTAGAGTAGAACGCCATCATTGATTATCATCGTTGCTGTTTATCGGCACAGTATCAAACCTAATTTGTGCGTTTAGTCATCACCACCTATCTAGTTACGTGTATATAACAAAATGATAAAGCGATGTGCAGTATGGTCATGACAGGGCTAAGGCAAGCGCCACGATACGGCATTTGTGCCGTTGTTGCTACTGTTAAACTCGTACTGTATCTAAGGGGCATAACGATTTGCCCTAGAAGTTGTGCTAATAATAACTAGATGGCTGGGTGCAAGAGTCGGCGAGAGCGCGCACGACATGGGGGCAATTCGAAGAATGTAACAATAGCAGCGAGCCGTAGCAATGATTCATATTATACGTTGTGATCTGTCTGTCTACGTATCGGTCGTGGTGAGGCAAAACAATCAAGTAAGCAATGGGCCAGTCATTACCGCTGCTCCTGCTCGTGCAATAGCAACAGTTACACAGACAGCCCTTTGCCCAGATAAATGCGGCGCACAAATCGACCGGCCCACCGACCGTAACAACATACAACGGGGTCACGAGCAACACGAGCTACATCATCATTACTATCAGCAACAAATACAACAATACGCAAGGTTTAGAAATGAATAAACAACAAACCAACCAACCAACCAACATGCGGTCGAATGACTGCTTTTGAGCAAAAGTAAGCCTCCGACCACTTCCCTTTCCAACTCCTCCCTTCCTCCCCTTCCTCTTACGAACCCCTATTTGCATTGCTGCTATCGCCGAATGGGCTTGGTTCGTCGAGCTGGCTTCAATCGTAAGCTACTTTGCTGGACGGCCAAGCTCGTTTGCAGTAACAACAGGAGCGTTCCGCCGCTGCTTCCGCTAGCCCTGCTTACAGAGTTGCTGTGGTTCCCAAACCGGTGGTGACGGACTAAAACGGTGCTACCAGCAGCAGTGGCAATGGAGGCGAGTTAGTAGAAGACTGACAGCTGTCCTTATTCCGTTGTGCCCTTCCGCCAACTTCACCTTCGCCTCGAAGCTTGCAGTTTCATCTTCTGAAAAAATAAAAAAGGAAGAACCCGATCGAAATTGCATTTATGGAGGCTGTTTCCGCTATTGTGGCTGGCACCCTCGTAGCGATTTTTTTTGTCTGCTCGCTTTATACGAAGCCGAGACGTCTACCCAACAAATCTGCATGCGTTAGGCCCTTACACCATATTTGATTTCGTCTTCTCCCATATTCCCCCCGGATTTCCTACCTTATATGCGAGTAACCCGAGCATACTGCCTATCGTCTACCAGGGGACCATCCCAGTGCACTAGATTGAATCCAGTTCGATTCTCGTATTATAGCCTTCATCGTTATGGCATACTTTTTTCTTCCAAAAGTGACGTAATATACCGGTTGATATGTGTATTGTCTATTGTGATTGTTATAACTGGAATTCAAACATATCTGTACGTATACGGTAATACTTGATGATGAAGTACCTGTACAGATGAACGATGGGCTCTGTATTGTACTAACAAATGCCCGAAGGAAGTCTAACGTCACGGACGATCTCATCTATACTTCTAGACATAGCAGACAGAATTCTCTGATGGATACAAATGGGATCATCAAGTCTGGCTTTGTGCAAGACACAGAACGTTTCCCTTAGGAATGTACTGCGTTGTGGTTTGCGGATCTTTAGGCAGGTCACTAAGGAAAGGACTGCCCCTGTCTAGATGAACAAAAATAGATATATTCAGGCAAGAATTGCTAAAAACAGATAGGCAAGAAAGTTTGGTAATGACGAAGCATGACTCACAACATAAGATATTGTAACGTTAGGTTTCAGTTATAAGAAAAACAATTAGGTAACAAGAAGAGGTGCGACATTATGTCTTCCCCAATTTCACTCTCACTCGTAACTTAGGGTTGGCCTACTGGCTAACCGGAAGTAGCAGCGAAACTGCTGGAATTGTTTTTTTGTGCATAAATAACTCGCCCACAATTCTTCTCCTTTTTTTTTTTCTTTATTTCCGGAACAAGTTGTCTGTGTATCTACATTCTCTAGGGGCTTCAGGGTTGATGTTGGTTGCGGATGGACAGTATCAAACGACCGTGCTGGCCGCGACGCGCCTAGCCTCTCTGTTCGTCGATAATACGAACATATCTAATAGTGCTGCTTCTGCCTTTCCGCGTTCGTTGAATCAGTGGCTAGCAACGAAATGAATAAACCAGATGGTAAATGAAACGTGGATTGTGGCCTCTTTGCTCCTCCCTTTGTCTCAATTTTATTCTGTCCGCTTCCTTTAGCGCCGTTTACCTATCGACTCGGTATCCTCCCCTTTGACGATATTGTTCCCTTTTACGGTGAAAGCTTATGACGCCTTCTAATGCTGCAGAAGTCAGGGGAGTCGGGTGGCAAACAGGGGTAGGTCGATCCAATCGCTCTGGTTAACCATGTCCTTTCTGCCTGGTTCCGTGCTTCGCAATGTCTTTGGGCCGGCAAGGATCAAGCTGAAATCCATCCAGAAGTAGCTCCGCACACGCTCCGTGGATCTGATCGACGAAACGGCATTGGGGGAGTCTACCGTTCGTCCATTTCTTTCCTTCCCCCCTGCTCTCTCTCTCTCTCTCTCTCATCTCCTTTTTTCTGTGTCTCGTTTTTATCTCACTGCCCTGCCTTGGGGCATCTGATTGATGAACACATTTTCCTTACCGTTTTTTTGTTTCGTCTGTCTTCTCTCAGTTTCGAGTCTGTCAGGCATCGAACGTAGTACGTTTTGCTCTATACAGCTTCCCCCGGTTACTGAACTACAGAAGAGCGAGGGCTAGTGTAGCTTGCGGGGGGTTGATCTTAACGTAGATGTGTGTTTGGGAAAGAGCTCACTGTGCATGCTACGCGCTCTGTGGAATTCATTACAACTCTACCGCGAGGTTCTGCTTTTGCTTTGCTTTTTCTCGACTTGAACCCTTTCGTCCCGGCTTTCGTGGGTCCAAAATAACCGTGTTTTCTCTGGGTACTGCTGTCTAAAGGGCGCAAGAAAGAAAAACAGAATTGCCTCCTACAAGTCCCATTCTGTTGACCAGCATCCCTTATCTGCTTTTTTTCTTTTGTTAGACACGCCATTGGTTCCTTTCTGAGATGTTCAGCCACTCGGCCTTTTGGATTTATGTATTCTTGGATTTCTTTTGACAGATATAGTGAAGCGAAATGGATTTTATTTTTTTGTCGTAAATTTCACATTTAGCGGACATTTAGTCTCGCGCTATGCACTCGAACATTTAATTTCCTAAGCTACTTGATATTATGAGAGTCATACATATGGGCAACGTTGTATGTTTATTATTTACAATAAAATGCTTGCTGGAAATATATATATGAAAGTATAAGTGTTCGTGCTGTTGAACAACTCTACTGATTCACGAAAATGCTGCTGGGACCCAAACTTGAGAACAACTTATTCGATCTAATGTTTCGACTTTTAGCATCGTCAACCCTCGAAATGAAATATTAAAGCACGCGAGAAATATCTAACTTCTAAATATCTATTATAAAAGCAATGAAGCTGACAAGAACTCAACGAGTTTGAAATTACACGCCTATGCCTAAAAGTATCTGACAAATAAAGGGCGTTGATAGTAATTGAACCTGCTTCCTACAGCCAACATGAGAAGTTAGAAAATGCGCACGAATAGTACAGCATAGTTTGATCTCAGCTGTTTCATGTTCTAAAACCTGAAGTTCGAAATATCAACTTCTATGTAAGAAAATTTTAATTTTACCACCGTTCTCTACTTCACCTCAAAGACTTATTCCTGTATGGAGTGGAAATAAATTTAAATAACCGTTAACTAGAGAATATGCTAATACTGTTTCATCTTGAGGTTTTGCTCGAGGTTTTAAAAATGCTGAAAGGTACACTCATGATAAAAGAGCAGATAATTGTGGCAGCGATTAGAAATTTGTGTGAGGATAGCCCGAAACGAAGACGTTATTTACCCGAAACAGGCAAACAAAAAAATATGCTTAAGTCCGTGTTCTGAGGTTTTCTAATGTAGCGGCCAAGGATGCGAGGACGGTGACGCTAGGATATCGGCATTTTTCTTAACTGATGCTACGATGATCACCCTCCCGCTGAGCGCGTGAGCTCTAAATCTTTGTCTCTCAGCCTTATTTTTACCAAACCACCACAGTACGCAGGGAAGAGACAGCCCAATGATGACAAGAACACAGGAAAAAACGGGCTGCAGAGCGTGGATGACAGAATGTGCAAATCCCAAAATCCTTTACAGAAATGACGGAAAACAACGCTGTAAATGCAACGGACTGAAGGATAAGAGCTGTGAATAGGAGCAGGATAGGAATGACAAACATCAGAGCAACTCTGAATGCGCGTTGTTCATATTCGGAGCCTTTGTCAGACTGACAGAAATGAGGGACCTGCGGTTGCGCGACTGTACGGGTGGGGCCGGAGGAGGACTTTCTTTACCATCCCGATCAGTCGGTGTCCACCGCATAGAAGCAAGAAATCCCGAGGGTACCGTCCCATTCCGCGTGCCCATTCCGGAACTGGGCATTAGACATCTGGCTAGGAAAGTCCTTCCAACAGTAAAAACCTTGTTTTAATCAAGATGAATGGGGAAGTGAGCAGCCAGGTGTAAGATCCCTTCAAATGGCTCAATCATAAAGCCATGCAGACAAACATCAGCGAAAGGAAAAAAATGCAGGTCTTCATTCACCAGCTTAACTAGTCTTAACACATTGTTCATTGCATATATGTATATGAAATAATGAATATGAACATGGATAACCACTGGAAACAGTAAAATTTCGAGATTTGAAATTTGCGAATGATATCTGTGATATTCCATAGACTTGTAAGATTTCGGACAAAAAATAACGTAATTATTTACTATTTGGAGGATTAAGAATCTCAAAGCAAACGTCTGCTAAAGCAAACGTTTGTACAACGTTTCCAATGCTATTTAAAGCCGAGTCTGCTTTTTCTACGCTGTGCCAACGTATTATGCGTTTAAATGATTAATTTTGCCCGTAGGACTGGAGTTTCACCCAGAATTAAACCAGGATTTTTTTGGTTCAGCTTCATAAACATTCACTATAAATTGGCCTTTAAGATAACCACAAACGTCATTGGCAAAAATACACAATTAAAAGAGATTTCAATATAAAATTATAATCATATACTGGCGAGAAATAAAAAATTCGGAATAATTTTTCTTGTAGATAACACTTCCACTTACGCAAAAAATAAACATTTTTGAGGAAAAGGGACTCTCACGATTAGAGAAGGCACGAGTTGAATTAAGTATAATTTTTAGAAACAATCAACTAAGTTTGCGTTCCCCGTGCCTAAGACCTGCTCTGTAGGAAATATACATTATAAGGGATTCGGAAAAATAGAGGGGACACCGAAGCCCAGAAAGGAAGACTCTATTTATTTAATTTAATGTTTGAAGTGTATCTTGTTCATCCACCTCAATTCTAGTACAAAGTTCGAGGCAAAGACAAAATAAGTGATATAAATCTATTTCAATAGTATTATAAGTATTTGAACGCATATTTCCGGTAAGCAGGTGTGCGTTTTGTGCCAGCGTCTAATAAATATCCTTCGTCCTACAGCTCACAGATGTTTATGTTGTTATTAAAAATAAATCGAAAGGTTGTAGCAATAGAAAGGTAGCCTAGAGATTCATCGCATATATAGATCCAACTCTTGTCTTTCCAGAGGTTACCGTCACTTTTAAAATACTACTATATTTGGGACGTTCGAGACTTTATCTCTAAGCCAATCTATTGGGAAAAGCTAAAAGGCATAAATGTTCACCGTAACGGTCGAACACGGAAGTCAATCTTCAATCTTGGCCTAAAATACGTGCAAAACATGGAACCACCATGAACATAGCACTTCCGTTTTCCCCACGTTTATGTTTTTCATGTACTCTAACATTTTGATGATCAAGCGGCAATCAGGAAAATATTTAAAAAAAAAAAAAAATTTTTTTAAGATTTAAGAAAAAGTTTTTAGTAGAATCACAATATTTTTCGAAACTGTCTTATGAAGTGAAGACACCCTCAATCTTCCACGCCTTTTTATTACATCTTCTGGATGCCCCCATAAAGTGTTTTGTCTTTAAAAAGTTCTATTATCGGTAAGTTTGATGGCTTCCTATTATCTATATCTGGTCCGTCCTTACTTATGAACGACACTTGAAAAACGCAATACCTGAAGATCAGTTCGCTTTTTTAAATTGTTCTACATCTCGGGTCCTATGCACTATGATGATACGGTCGACAGAGATATGAGGATGTAGTTTATCTGAGCCACCGTTTGTGGTAGATCTGTAGTGCTATCTCACACTGACTCGCTGTCTGCTTCTCAAATAATGCGATCTTCACAGAGGAAGAAAGTTAGTTTTAAGCTAATCATACCGTCCCATTCCTTTTCTGTTCGTTTAATAACATTTTGCATTTTTTCTTTTTTCTTCTCTTCGATGCTCGTGCGCTCCCTCGTAAGCTTTCTCCCCTCACGCTGCCACCCTTTATCTGCCTCGTTAAGTGAATGGCACAAGCAAATTGTATGGCCGTCTATCGTTTTCGTAGCTTGCAGCCGTCGTTATCCCGTATCGACCCTACACGCTTGTTGGTTTCTGGCTTCACCATCTTCGTCGAATAGCTGTGACTTTAGCAATTATCGTCTCTCTCAGAGAAGTGCTACTGGTACCACTACGGGGCTGGCAAATTCAAGCGGGCAAAATATAGGGCAGCGGCGCTGCCGCGTGAGTAGAGAGCTGTACCCGCTGCAGTTGTGGGGCAATATTGCTAGCTAACCTTGCTAGGTTGGGCGGCCACTAGGGCGTTCAAGGAATGATGGTGGATAGCACTAAAATTGGTTGAGTGGAGGGAGGTTTCCGCGCCTCCGATGCTAGTGGTAATGATGGGTTCTACAAAACGGCGTGGAAATAACGACAAGGAATAGAAACCAAGAGAGATGGGGAAATATCTTTTATTCGACAGCGCGACAGTAACCAAGCAATTTCTGGATTGCATGACGCATGATAATAGTACGAGTTTATATATATGAGGTGATGGCTGGACGCTTTTTTGTTTTATCTACACGACGGGTGTAGATTTGACAGTGCAAATAGACGCGCCTTTGAAAAAAAATATTGTATAAATATATTTTTACGGAATAGCGTCCGGAAATTGTGCTAGTAATATGTTTTTGTGAATGTAATCATGAAGCGATGAAAATTGATGAAGTCTTCTTAGCGGATGTCATCTGCTAGCAAAATTGCTATCAGTGATTCGTCTTATCAAATAACTAAGCTAACTGATATATCTCCACCGTAAAGATGGGAAATATCTGAACAGTGTCGGTACCCGCTGGGGTAATCTAAAAGTAGACTTCAAAGCGGGTGATCTAATATACGAGTTAGCGACCCTCTACAAGAGAATTTTTCTTCGGTAAAAAACATTTCCCAAAATTACTACATTATATAAATATATAGAGCTAGTGCTCTCTTATTCTATGCTAAAAAGTATTTTTTGACCGAGATTAACGCCAATTTGCAAGTTACTTAACATGATATGTTATGATGATGTATTTGCATAGCTATAAACGTACGAGTATTGGAATATTTCTCTCTTCATTCATCGTCGCAAAATCTCATACATTTTTTGCATACGTTGCCTAGAACGTGCCGCTCCAATTCCTTTAAATTCCTGTATTTTATTTCTCTGCCAGATGTTTATAACCTCGTTTGTTTTCTAACTTGACCTTTACCTAGCTAACTACTCCTTCAATTCGCATGTACGGATGGGTATACGTTTGTGTACATATGTACATTTGTGTATGTCCACCACCCACGGTCAATACTGACGACAAAAGGCCAAACTTCTAAAGGGAATAGTACATAAGTTATTTATATCTTAGTCTTTTCCTCAGACATAATCCGTAGTAACTTACATCTACCCAAATCATCTATCCTGTCACTTAACCTGCCGATATAACCAAAAAAACGATTTTATTAGCTGTTTGGCCTGAGTCCAGGTTCGGAACTCAAACTTATTGTAAATGTATCAATATGCATTTTTTCCATACTGTCGCTTTTTTCGCTCTCTTTCATTAACCCTGTCTAATGACACCGGCTGAACGTTATTTTGTTTTGATTTTTCAGTAATTCTCGTTCAAGTATTCCTCTGTCATATTTTAATTATTTTGTGACGCCTTAGCGTAGGTTCTGTTCTCCTGTGTTAATTACCTCGTGTTTCTGTTGCGAGAAAGCTCTCACAGAACCACTGCCGTCCTCACTATCCGTTCGGGTACAATGGTAAAATTTCACTGCTCGACAGGAAGTTGGCTTAAAGTTTCAAAATTCTATTTGAGAAACCAAGCAAGTAGGAGCTATAAAAGCATCAAAAATCTTTGAAGCATAAGCATACTTCATAAATTCACAGTTGTTGCTCAAAGGAAACATAATATCTTATTCCAGGGCAGCCAAACGGGACAATCGATTTTTGTCGAAAGTCAAATTTTAAATAAGCTTTATTACATATATATATATATATATATATATATATATATATACATATATTTTTTTTTTTTGCTATATAATATTTACATATTAACTTTTGTTAATGTAACCACCCAAAGAGGTGTTTTCTCATTTACATTGGAGTATACAGGGACCTATTTATATCTTTAACATAGAATCGATTTTTTCCAGGCTTTTCAACCTACTTTTTCTTAAAGTCAGGCCTGCATCACAAAAAGGGTTTGAACCGTTTTCCAGTGGTCGGCACATCGATACACAAACGCAAGCTCCTACTCATTTACGGATCTAGAATAGGATATAATTGCATTACTTATGTCCATCAGTGTTCATTTCGCTTAGCACAACCAAGTGGAAAATGGTCGCAAAGCCATCTTCCGAGCTACTGCTACTCAGTGTTACTTTAACAGAAGTCATAACTGTCAGAGCCCGTCTTTATTTAACATAAGTAACTATCCTCAGCGTCCTTCCGGGTTTGCGGCACCTGCATATTGGGTGTGGAGTATAATGATATCTAAACGCACACACTGTGCATTGAGGCTCTCTCATTCCCTTCAGAACTTTACAAGAGAGCTTACTTGTTCCAGTTAAATCTGTCCTAAAAGGCTTAACCTGACCTCGAAGAACTTGTTTACTAGAAATGCTAAAGGCGAAAGTTACTGTTTGAAAAAGTGAAAACATGCCTGTCCACTTAAAATTATGTACTTCTAAAAAAACAACATTTTTTATTACTAGCATGTTTCCTATTAGTGTTTTGATGTAAATTAACTAAAGTCAAGCACAGCCTCTGCAAAAAGGCAGTTCCCAATAATGGTCCATTAGGGCCAAAAACGCGGGCTCGGCAGCTTTGAGCAACAGTATGATTAATGCGTCAACACAGTTTAATCATATACATTGAGAACTGTGTCCTGACAATTCATAAAAATTATAATTGTCATTCCTACCATTATATTTAAAAATTAAGGACCTATATTACGTCATCGTTACGACTCGTCACAATGCAATTTTTTTCCATTGAAGTTTTCTTGTGTATAAAGCAAGATTACGATATACATAGCTAAAATCTCATGTCGGGGAATAATCCGCTCTTTCATAGTTTATACTCCGAAGTGCTTAGAACAGTTATTAGTACACTGGGAACGGCCTTCAGAAAGAAATTGGCTAGTTGCTCTGGCAGTTTCGTTCAATGTACATAAACGAAAACAGCAGAATGATTGCGACGGACAGAGTATAATGGACTTAGTCTTTGTGAATGAGGTCTAAACAATATGTAGCTAGAAGTTCTAGAAGTTTTTCATGTTGTATCTCCGTTACCTTTTACGCCTTCTGGCTTCCAGCTGTCCTTTGAATACAGCAGTTCTATGCATGTGATTACTGAATTGAAGTTTAGGAATCGAGTGTAAATAGGCTCGAATGATTATAGCAAGGTAACCGCGGAAGACATCTACCTGCTTCTGCATCGAAACAATAAACCCTTAGTAGCCTAGTAGCCTACATATATACATCGATATAGTATATACAAGATGCCTTGATTTACTTGTCTGATCTCGCAAACATATGACTCCTCATTTGTACGTGTCCGAGCACTTGCAGATTCACTATTCTCACTTTTAGACTCTCTTCCGGTCTTCGAAATATGAAGGCAGTGAATAAAATAGTGAGCGACTCGTTTCCTTTTTTCAACTTTTTTTAAACTCATATCGAGTTTAATGCAAGCTGCGTACTCAGTATTAGTAGAAATGCTCTTTTTAAGAGCATGTCTTAGTAAATTCCTTAAGCGCAGCAGGACTATGGCAAAAAGAGGACACTTGACGGTCAGAGATCTGTGCTCGCGTTTGGTAGCCTAAAAAACGGCCTCTAAAAGGAAAAGAACTAAAAAGGCACCGGCAAAGAGTCATCGAAACTTGGATAGAAATTGGATAGAAGTTACACTATATGCGCTATGCAACGAACGGCGGAAGTGGTTCGCCTTTTTAAAGCTCCTTCCTAGGAAGGGTAGCTAAGAGGTAAAGTTGAATATTTCGTAGACGTAATGCAAGTTTACAACTACCGTAGACGCGCTATATTCCGACGGTGCCACGGCGCAACCATGATAGTAGCAGTGGCGATGGCGGCGGTCATTATGCAAATAGCTGCTGATCCGGGACCATCAAAAGGTTTTCCCCTCTCGAACTTGCTTGTGTCGCTTCATCTCGTCGTCCCTTTTTCGAGTATCAGCTATGTTTGAACGGACAACAGAAACGCTTTTGTGCAGAAGAGGCTTTGTTGCTGACTATACTGGCTGCCCGAAATGCCACTACAGATACTACTTCCACTGTCGCCGCCGCCACTGTCAATAGTGATGATCCGTGAACCGTACTGAATTTTGTGATGGTGCAAGCAAGCTTTCGTTTTCCATACATGAAAAGCAGACAAAGCGGCCCGTCGAATCGGGATCCAGCTAACACTCGCCGACAAGAGATTCTCATCTTGCTCCCACTTAGACTGGATCTAGTTGGATGACTGATACAGACCGCGACAGATGGTACGTGTGCTAGCTAGGTAGAGAATAGTAAGCATGCAGCCAAATCTAAATGTAAGAAATCCCTTAAGGAAAGATACGGCAAAGTGGAAAAGCTACCGAACTACACATCTCGAAGGAGAGAACGTATTGTTTCTGAGTGGTGCAAGATTTCTGATTTCATTGCTTTCCGTCCTAAAGGATAAACCAACAGGGAATCTGCGTGCCGACGTGCCGTCAAGGTCGTAGGAAAGCATCTTTAGCCATATTCGTATTTGATTCAATTTGTGCTTCGTGTGCTGACCCATATGGTCGTATGTGCGTGTTCTTCTCAATTTATGTACATTTTTAAGGGGTCCCACCGGGCCTCCTTAGGCGTGCTAGGTACCAATCGAGCCGTCCTCATCTCGCGTACCCCGAGATACCGAAAATACTCGGTATTTCCAGGGGGCTATAAGCGAACGCCTACTCCCTTTTGAGATTGTGTTGATCGTCCGTGAGAGAGAATTTATGCACTTTTCTTTGACTTAGAGGAGTGAACAGCAGTGTTGTGATTTACGTTCCGTTGATTAAGCGCGATCCGCCCACGAACATGCACGCAGACCTTGCCAGATACACATTATACACCAGGATGACGAGAATCACGTCAGCCAAGCTTCAGAACGTCAACAGGACCAACAACAAACGCACACCAGCTGTGTAAATGTTTTACTGACTTTGAAAACAACGACAGTAACAGATAATTTATAGTCTTCAGTCGTTGGGATATCCACCAACTATCGAAAATGACCACATTCCCCATCGCAATCATAACGCCTTAAAGAATCGCCACTTGGCACTGTGAATGCAACGAAACACTCAAGGAAAAGTTTATGCGTGCTGTTCAGAGTGTGCTATAATAATATATGTCGCCTGTAAGACTACCTGTGGGGCCGGGCAGGCGATCGACCCAGCAGGCAAGTGCTGTGGTGCAATATGCCCAATATCAGCATCAAATTGGTTTGCAGAAGAGTTTAGAAAACGTTCGAACATATGAGCGCTGGAAAATGAATGGGTCTCGTAGCGTTCCTATTTTGCCAAGTGATGTAACTAGAAAGGCCGCAGATGACGAACTTGCAAGCGAAGCAGAAGCATGTGGTACCGATGACGGTAGCTGATCGTGAAATGCGTGACGTCTGCAAAAAACCAATCATCAATGCTAGCAGTGGGTGACACTATGATGCAGCCTCTCGACCTCCTGCTAAGAAAAATTCTTTCTGAAAAAATTTCAGTAATTATTTGTGAGGTGCCGAAAATGGATACTGACAGCGTCATGAGCGAAGCAGAGAAATATATTAGCAGCACCGTTGAACCAGTTGCGGTCTTTTTACAGGCTGATTATTATGATACGTATAACGTTTGAAAACGACAAATATATCAACAATGCGAAATTTTTCGGAGACGTTAATCACCTTGCGCCTCGGGTCAAAGGTACAAGTGCTTTCTGTTCGCTTGCTCGGTGAAAACAGATAAGCGACTCCGGTACTGTCCGATAGGCGACAGCCCGAATCACCGGAACCGTTAGCGTGGGCGGACATTGAAGAGAAGCATAGGATAATTCAGTGGAACTGTAAGGCAGCTGAAACTCTGACGCTTCTCTCCGCAGAAATCTTGAACTGAGTAGATATCCTAACTCTAACGAAGGTTTAAAGAAGTAGCCTTTTTAACTAACCGAGTTTCTGTTCTATACGTCGCCCTGATCGATCAGGCCTTATGTATCCGCAATCCTCATAGCAGTTTATATTCGGTTTGTTGGTTTAGTATCAACGTAAATATTAGCGGAGAAGATCTGGAAGCGTTGCCCTCTCGCTCTACCTCTCCTCTATTCATTACCGGCGACTTCAACATCCAACTCGAGCCGCACTACGACCCTTCAAAACACGCTTGCGGTCTATGGGTGGCTAGGTAGTCAATCCGAAGTTAACACTAGCTTTCTTAGGACATACTAGAAGTTTGGTTATTAATATATTTGCGACGAACATAGTCAGGAATAGGGTAAAGTTTGGGGGTAAAGATCGTTTTTTGTCAGATGTATTCGTGCTCAGATACTGATGGCAATATGCTTTGCCATCCAAGTTGAACCTGCGCGGACTAACAAACGCCAAGCTCCGTCGCAAAGGTTCTAGAACGTAGTGACCCTGAAATTTATGCGCAGCATTTGGTTGAAATTCTCCGGTCTTTAATACAGTTTTTCTTTCGTACCCCCGGAACCGTAGACGATGGTTCAACTATGCTTACAGCCTTGTCCGGAAAGCCCAGATGGCGGTCAGGCTTATGACCAGGATAGAGCCTGAGCTTCACCCTTTAACCTCCATTTTTAAGACAATCTGTCAAAAAACGTATACGTCGTAAATACGATACCTTGAACGACTGGAGACCCGTTTGGTCGCTGTTGCTGAACGTCAACCATACAAACGGCTAACGCAGCTCGGCAGTTCGGCGGCTCGCCCCATTAGCTCCTTGACTTTCATAAATCACTTCTTGAAGATCTTTGCGTCAAGGAAGACGATATTATGCGCTGCACCCTTTTTCGCGACGGCGTAGGAAAAGAGGATCTTAGTGCAATGCGATATTCCTTTAACAAGACTTCATGGTGTGGGAAGTAACGCTGATCTTGGTAGCCTAAGCAACAAGAAAACTATGAGTCCAGGTAAGATTTAGAAAGAACACTTCAAGTGCGTGGTCGTTTTTACGTAGTGCTAGAAGGCACTGTTTAATGAATGCTTACATACAGCTACACTCCCAGCCACATAGAGAGGTGCTACCTTTTCAGTGGCCCGTAAAGGAAAGGGCGAAGCAGTCGCGCCGTCATCATGTCAAGGAATAGCAAAGAAAAGCGTTTGTTATGAGCCGCTTTCCGTATCGAATCAAGAACCGAACAGCTACTTATAAGACGTACATACTAAACCAACGGAGCAATATGGGTTCCTGACAGAATGCTTTACAGAACATTCTGCAGGATCGTGATAGTTGACCAAAGACAGCGCTGGTTGAACGGCGCAATCTGCTATACGTGGCGTTCACCGACTTCAATATAGCCTTCAACACACCTATCAGGGATAAGGTTACAGTGATGCTGGCAGAGGTGGGTGTCGCTTTGAATATACTCAGCTTCCTCGCTGCGATTCTACAGGAGAACACAATAATCATTGACAACGGAGTGGTCGAATTCCCGTCTTGCATACAGACCACAAGTCTGGCTCACGGGGCAACCTAAATCCATGCTTATTCTTTGTTGTGCTGAAAGGCCTCCAGGGTTAAATAAAGCGCTAAGTACTTTTTCGTCCATGTTATCTTGTATGCAGACGATTTAGTTATATAAGGGTCGAACAAGTTCCGAGAACAGGAAGCTTTATCCCAGCTTTACGCGGTAATCACAGATTTGGGACTGACTGTAAGTCTGACCAGGACAGAGGCGATCAAGTTTAGAAGGGGGGATAGAACAGCGGCCACTGATACCCTGTAGCTCACCAGGCCGTCTCTTACCTATGTAAACCGGTTTCCATATTTTGGGGTTGCTTTTTTCCGAGAACGGCAGAAGTTTCACAGTGCACGTCACCAAAAGACATAAGAAGGCAATGTTGGCCGCATGGACGATTAAATCGTCACATCGAATATCCCTTGCAATCGCTTTCATCTTCAAGCTAGCTTCGATCGCCACAAAAGAGATACGTATTATTTGAAAAGGTCTTACAATGGAAAACACTGAACGAATAAATCGCGTTAAAGCCTACTCTTTCAAAAAAGCACTGAGACTGCACATAATCATTGGAAGTCACCTCACGTATCTGCTAGCTGACTCTCTACTGCTGCCCGAGGACCTTCTGTCTCGTTGTTTCGAGTTTCCAGCAGTTTAAGATAACCTTAGGAATGGGGAACAAAAATTTGTAGAGATCAATAAAAATTTCTTCAATGCTTCAAATGCGATGAGGAACAAGGGCGAATCGGTTAAACAGATATGTTCTCACTCATTTTGTCGTACACCATAGACTCTGCAAGGAGCCGGCTTTCTTCAGGCCCCACGATACACGTAGGTGTTCTACATGTGAGGAGAATTGTGCTAGATATCATACCGTCTTTGATACCATCTTCGTCACATGTGGCAAAGAATACATTTATATATATAATGCAAGTGTTTTAAATTATTATGTATACTCATTCTGATATGAGGTTATTATTGATTTGTATACATAAATAGATGAAGTATTTGATTACTACTACTAGTGAGGGTAGATAAATTAGGTTTTATATTCCCATTCGATTCCAAATGTATATGCTCAACAAGCGGCAATAGGATGAACACACAGTGCAGTCTCTTTCAGGATTTTTTTCATGCATACTACTATCGGCTATACAACAGCAAAAGGCAGGACGTGCTCGTTTCGACTATAGTAAGCATCTCGACGAATACCAGACTCGTCGCGCCGACGATAGACGCAACAGAAACATCAAATAGATCCTTTGAGTGTACTTCGGATTATCATGCAACTCCTACCCAGTATCTTTTCGATTTTTGAGCAGCACGATACAAAGCACCGATTGATTTATTGTCAGCTTAAATAGAGTATCATCATTAAAACTCTTTTTTACAACGGGGCTGTGCAAGACAATACATTTGACCTTATTACAAGGGACGGATCAGTAAAATTCATATGAATTTCAATACCCGTCATATATACATGGAATAGCTAACAGAATGTTTAGGTAAACGTGGTCGTTTGACGATAAAAAAGGGAACTCATCACTCCCGAACTAGAAATATCGGGTCTAGAGAGCCACCATTTTCGAAAACGTCCGCGCTAGGTGACCATAACTAGTTCTTCGGTTTTGACCTTTTGTTACTTAGCTTGTCGTTATTAAGATGTTCAAGGAAAGCTTGTACAGGCGTGTTCAAACGAAAAGCCAAAGGGCACTAAATCTCATTGAAAGAAGCGCGGGTATTCGTTTCTTGTGGCACACATCAAAAGTTTTGAAAAATCGATATTATAGTGATAACTTGATGGCGTGTTAAGTTTATAGACATGAATTTAGAATCTTGAATAGACACGCCTGTTTCATGTTGAAGGTCAGCCATCTAGTGCGCTGCTAGTGCAGTCCTGGATGTAAAACTGTAAAGTTCATGGCGTACCGAAAGGCAGAAGTAGGTTTAAATTTTTACAATATGCAGTTAAAAAGGTCTCCTACTACTTCGGGTTCATCTGGAAGCCTATTTTCTCCTATCCGTAACTTATCTTCCGTCACCTCCTATTCGCCCAGTACATCGTCAGTGACCACAGTATCATTTCACTCCGGCAAAAACATGGCTGTATTGTTACAATTTATACATAGTCTTTTCGTCGGACATGGCACCCCCTTTGGCCAAGCTGCATAGCATAACCCGTAGTCTAGAATCTTTAACGATATGTTTGCTATTCCATGCTTCCAAAGATGGCTTTTCATTTCGTTTACTCTCTACGGACGCTTTCTTCCTCAACAATAGGCCGGGAAGGGCGTGTTGTCGTACTCGAAAGATTGCCAAGGCGGGCTGAATGGCAGTGGTAACGGCCATGGCGGCGGTGAAAAGGAAGGAAAAATCCTAGAGCGTCATGCTAGTGCCTGCGGTCACGCCACAGCGCGTCCCTTGTGTCGCCAACAGCAGCAGGCGCTTGTCGGACCGCATGTTATCGGTTGAGCCGCCACAACCAGCTTTAGCACCATCACTTGCTTGCAACAAATCAGCCTCGGATACGCCTTTATGTCGCTTGCTCCCGGCGCCGTAGTTACTGCCGCTGCCGTCGCCGACAGACACGTCTGTTACCATTTGCTATGACACCGATGTGTTTGCTATTCAGTTGGTCGGTGCGTTTACGGTGGTCTCTGCCGTTTCTAATGCTCTCGCTGGCTGGCTGACTCTCCTGCTCGCTCCTCTGATTTCTGGCTTAGCCAGCCGCTCATGAGCCAGCGATGGAGCCTTGTCAACCAACGCAGACGCTAAATTACCCGGAACGCTGTCATCGGTGCGCTGTTCGCTACAAAGTTGGTGTCGTTCGTTGACTTGGCTTCGCCGGTAGGAGGCGACGCGACAGATCTAGCAAAAGAAGCAGAGGCAGCAGAGGTGGTTACCAAAGAAAGCGACTCCAGCATAAGCGACAGCGAATGAAGATTCATCTACCGTGGCAGTGCGGTAAGCAACGCTCGTTTTGTTCGTCCTTCCACCACCACCTCTACATTGTTATCGTTACCTACTTAGTAGACTAGCTTTCTCCCTTGAGCCCCCTTTCTATTCGCCGATTCATCAACTGCTAAATCTTCAGACTGACCGACCAACTGTCAACTTTCTCGACGTTCAACGTCCTATCTTACTAGGCAGAAGAAATGGATATTGTCACTGCTGCCATCTTATGACGGCTATTTGAGAAATTTTCGGTGATTACAAGAACGAGATACGTGTTTACAATTGGCTGATTAGCAACTTCATGACATATAACAATAGCAAACAAACTGGGACATTCAGCAGGAAGTACACCGGCGTTACAAGAATTGTTGTAATATTGAAGTTATACGGAACTATATATGTACATCTTCGTTCTGCTAAAATTGTAATAAAAAATGAAGTCAATACACAGCTCGAAATATATGCGGGTAGATCTATCGAATAAATCATGTTGAACTAACTAAAGGCTTGTATAATAGAACCATACGATCGTTTTGTTTGTACGTATTATCTGCACGAACATTCAAAACAAGCAGGTTAGACTATCAAAGATACACATTTGTCCGCTGGAATACATCCCAATTGCTCCTCGTTCGAGACACGAGATGTTCGATGCAAGCGCGAGGTGAAGGCAAAGGAGGGCCCCGGAGAGTTAAAGGAAAAAAGCTCTAATATAACTTCGACCAAAAAGTTTTAGCGGCCATACAGCTCAGCTCGAATGGACATCCATCCCTGGGGCGCTTTTCACATGCACGAGCTTAGGTCAATTAGGGTAGCAGGCTTGCATGAGCGCGGGCCGTCGCACCCGTTCAGTTTGTGGTCCTTCAGGGCGCCGAACGTGCGGGAATCAATGGAAGCTGAGATCGGTTCCCTTTCCGCTGATTTAATAATACCAATCACGACACGGTGCTAATAGATTCATTTTACGCCCAAAAATTTAGCGATGTAACAAACTTTTAAGAACAAATTGGAAGACCATAATTTGTTGTGGCGGTGATAGCTCTTTGTATAATTATATCCGGCTGAGTTCAGCAGCACAGGCACGTCTCGTCTGGTAAGTGTACCGTGAACTTGTGCCAAATACATTCCTTTTTCTACGTAAAATGCAGGAATAAATGTCTGCGATTCAAATACACGTTATATAGTTGCAAGTTTAATGAGAGCACGATAGGACGTACATCTTCATTAGTGTCGTGTAATACACATAAAAGGGTCACTTTAATACATACCGAATAGACTGAGATATCTGCCAAACAGAGCGCAAACTTTACGTAAGTTATACGTGCCATGTTATTTACGTGAGTGACCCTCAGGACATCGTCAACAGCGGTCACGTTTAGTGGGTAACTGATCTGAAATGTTGACATTATGGATATGAAAGTGACCTTGTAGATAGACACAACAATTAACTTGACGATGTCTGTGAAGTAGGAAATTTTATGTAGCTTCCGTTCTTAACGCTGAATTATCACTGCGAAGAACTTAACACATGCCGAACAATACTAAGCCATTTCGAATATGTACTTAATGAAATGTATATCTTTTGAAATACACTAAAAAATATTGACATATGTGGTTGGCGCAGCTGTGCTTTATTTCCTCTCATTTGTTACCATTAGCGAGGTGAATATATATGTCTATAGCAAAAAGTGACCTGATATGAAAATATTTTGGTTGAGGCTGTGAAGGTATTTTTTTTTAGGCTTGATATTGAAATAAAGGGCCATTAAGCCGTAGCATTCTCACCAAAAACCATATAATTTGACAAAGTAAGATCGAGCTGAAATCGCCGGTTGGTTTAAAAGTCCTTTCATTTTCAATAATATGCAAATTTGGATTAATTTATTTAATTTTTTTAAGCTGAGTAGGATGAATTAGGACATCGGTGACTAGGACAAGCATTCTCGCTCGCCTCATGCTATCACGCGTGGTTATCATCACTAAAATCGCGCTACCCTTCATTGTGTAGTCATATGATTTTGACTCTATGGCAAGCATACGCTTCTATGAGCTACTTAATATCAAGTAAACGAGTCGAACATTCAAAAATTCAAGACTCTTTTTTCAAGACACAATCTTTTCTCAGGTTTGGTATTTTTGCGGGTTACACGATCCACGACACGGGTGAGGCTAAGTTGGCACCTCAGATCTGCCACCAGCATAACTCAACACTGTGAGCGGGTCAGTTCGGCTTTCTTGTTTTCTTTCACACTTTATAGCCCATCATTTTAGGTTAGAGACAAATAAGCCCGAACGTGCTGGCATAACCGGTACGTTAGGGAGATGACGAGGCGTGTTCCTCTCGTGGTACCCGGTAAATTTGACCAATCAACTTATGTCATCAATAAATGACGACTAGAAATGCGAATTAATCTCTTGGTTTTAGTTCGAAATAAAGATATATACTATACGACAATTTATCTCAGCTCACCCGAGCGCTACAAGGATTGTAAAATTTAGTATCGTAGATATTTATCTATGAGCACTCAGGCCAGGCAACAGTGACATGACAGACCTATGATACCGTATCGAGTTGGAATAGATGTTTTGTACAGTAGATTGGATGGGCCCTCAAATGAAAAGTGTCTCATCTTAGCCTACTTTTCCACAGCTAATGCGCAAATAAAACCTATACTGTCGAAAATTAACTGAAGGTATTCAACGAGTAATAGTTAACTCACATATCTATACGTTACAAGAATGTCGATGTGAACAAAACGCGCTCTAAAACTAATACGAAAAATAACCAATGAGCCTAGAGAGCCTATTTTATATTTACAGCATAAAGTAGGACCAGTGCCGTCAGGCAACAGCTTACCAAACAGCGTGAAATTTTTCCGCGGTGCTATCTCTAGCAATGGTTAACGGCCCCAATTTCTGGCTAGAAAGAAAAGCCCTAAATATATAATTGTAATACTTTCAACAAATCAGAAGGTTGACTCGACCACATGCCGGCTCCAATATACTTAGGCGGTATATACTCTTCAGTTAATATCAGTAGTGGCAAAAAAGTTTGTGCCTCATTACTATTATTAAGATTATGAAAATTACTTTGAAGCACATTTTAAGGCATTGCCGAAGTCTCACTGAAAAGCCTGTTTCTTTTTTTTTCTTATTCCTCTACCGTTACCGTATGCGGATGGGTACTGAACATGGCGCACACAGGATTAAGCCAGGATTAATCGTCATTAATGCTATATTTTATTGTTGAAAAGTATTTTCCCCGTTTACATATAGACGCTTGTTTTGTTCAACTCACATAAGTTTCAGTCAAGCCAATGAGATGTGCGTCCAGTGACGTAGCCCAGAATAGTACAAACGCCACCTTACTGTATCGTTGCAAACGCACGGCCGAAATGGGAATTTGGTTGTATGCGTTAAAGGTGACCCTATTTGACACTTTATAGTAAATTTTTTGTCTTGGTGATAGCAGCGGATAGCATGTTGAACTTGCACACGAGACCTGACGGTGCGTCGTCCGTCTTAGATTGAAGTATATACGCGAAGGCGTATTCGAGTGCAGCCGATGTCATGGCACTAAGGTGCTAATGAACACCTCCATTAGGCAGCAGCTAGTTTAGCAGGCCTTTAGCTCGACCTGAAAGTGGGCCGGTTCGGTATATAGTGGCCGTTATTGGACAAAGCTCCGCCTTTGTCCTTCGCTGTGAACTGGATGGAGCGAAGATGTCTGGAAACGAGCTGTTAACCCAAGCTTAACGTTCTCCAGGAACTGCCCGCGAATCGCACATCTGCCTACGGTCTCAACCGCTATCATTAAAGAACCATCATTTCCAGAGAAGCATGCTCCGTGAGTTGAACATCTCCGCCAACACCGGGTACATCATGCTGAGTACACATTTGCATCTATAGTATACGGACGTGATAGGGCAAAAAATCCTATTGCGTCCGTATGATTTGGACCATATCAACGGGTAGACGTGAATTGAAGAGAACATCTTGAAACAAACTGAACACACGTTCAGATGCTTTCGCAATGTTCATTCGCTGGGTAAATGGGACTACTAAACATTTGCAGAATTCCTAGAAACCTTTAGAGAAACGATAAAGCTGGAACTTCTGCTACGCTTCAAGCGTTATCAATTAGCTTAATAATCATAATAATGTAACATAGCTAGATGACACTATTATTAGTAGTTAGGTGAAGCTTCCGTAGATTTTACCGTCACTAACACATTTTTTCTAGCCATTTTGCCAGATACAGTCATTTTTCATATATTCTTTTCTTACATCTTATGATATCGTTTTGCAAACACACTTAGTAGTGATGATGATCACTATAGGTATGTTGACAACGATGCAGTAGGCCCAAATAAAAGGACGTTAGGAGATATTGTGATAAACCAAATGGTGGTAAACGAGTTACTCGACCGCGAGGCTCGAATGTGTTGATTTTGGCAATCAAAACATCGTGTAAAGTTTAACTTCCGTAAACGGAATCAGTGGAAGGCAGACAGTCGTCAAAAAGGCTTGGATCAGATGAGATGAACCTGCACCTTGCTGTTCCCACGATAATACTGACCGCTATCCCCTAAATTATATGCAACTCCCTATGCAATCAATCCTACTTAGGAAACAATACCCGGCGCTGTTCCATAGAGTTGCTAGTAATCATCTCAGCCAGCAATTCTCAGGTTCTCAGCTACTCGCGAGATTCGGCAGTGAGATATCTGTTAGATCGTTGCCCCGCAGAAAGAAAATCAGATACAACAGCGTAACCCCTTTTGCATATAATTATAGCTGAAGCGTATACATAAGCTTGGCATTTTCAGGCTTTCTGACTCGGTGTAGCAAAAACAAAACATTGATTTTGCAAATGTTTATCGTCCGCCTGGTAAAGTCATTCACGGATCTACTAAATACACATACATCATAATGCTCATGTGAGTTTTTCTTTTTTGGTTCTAATATCCTTAACAAATATCTAATAACAACTTGAATTGTTATGAAACGACGATTTGTCGACATACGATCAATTCGATGAATACGGAATTATTTAGTGGGGGATATACTAACTTCTCGCTTAAATAGACGTTGCTTTTTGTGAACGGAGTCCCGCTATTATGCCTGAACTGTACACGCTACAAGAACATCAGAAATCTCAGAAAGGTATAACGAACAAATCAAGGATAGATAATGTAGTTTAATTAAAATTTCAAAGTCAAATTGCCCCCTTTAGACACTGGCCACAGAACTGTAACTAGAGAAGAAGCTCAGGGTTCCGGAGGCTAATAAAGAACTTGTAAGAAGCGTGGCGTGTCGTTGCTTAAGGAGATTAGCGAGTGCCGCCTTAAGTTTCTCTCCGTTTTTTCATTCCTTATTAGGATGAGCTAGATTCGCGCTGTACTGCATGCTTACCGGACCACTTAGCCAAATCACTCAGGGCTCGCTCGGTCTTTCCCCACCATGTCATCTGATGAAACGTAATTGATTCTGAAAATACCTCCATCTCTTATTTGCAGCGGAGAGGTTCCGGTCACGCACCAGATTTCGGGCTGTGCTCAGAGCATAAACGTATTGGGATCTTCACCTTGGTTATTGAAGTCTAAACAGGAAAGAAAAAACGATTAATGCTATGCCGATGGCTTGCCAAAGCGACTGCTTCCATTATGAATGTTTGGTTGCACGGGCCGCCTTGAAGAGGCACAGCGCTTGATACTGAACGCAATATTGAAAACAGAACCACACGTAAGAAAAAGACAATAGAACTATCGTACAGTTGGACGACTTAGCAATTTGAATCCCTTCAAAAAGTATAAATCGTGCGAAGTGCTATTTTTGGAAGAGACAGATAAAGGGGTTACAGCATAAGCTGAACCAAGAAATCAAGGGGAGCTTTCGGTGTACAGGTAGCTCCGGTTCGATGAAGCAGCTAGGACACTTAGTGTACTTAAGTACCTAAGGTATTTATTTTGTCATGCGCTGGGAACAATGTGAATTGTTCGTACTCGTTTTTTGTTCATATCGTTTGATTTATTGGGGAACTCGTTTTCTGGGTGCGCGGTTCAAAATAGCAGTTGCGGTCGATTTTTGGAGGGAATGGATTTTTTCATTTTAGGGTGAGTAGACTTTTTTGCAAGCTGACAACTGTTTTGCAATAATTCTACACTCTATTTAGGGTCAACACTGTTTTTTGGCCTTTCACGAGCAGCAAACGCTTCCTATGGCAAGCAACTTTAATGAAACAAATATTGCTGTTAAGCAACACTTATAGGGTTTTTTTCATTCGTATCCATAAAAAGAGTGACTAACTTTATGGTGCGCAGTATTATATTTCGTATACACGTAATGCATATTTATGTTTCTTAGAATGCCTAGTAGACGGTCAAAATGTGACGAGCTCAGAATTAGAAAGATATCTGTCTCAATAGCAAAACGATTTCCAGACGCGGAGTTCGTATAGACGCGAAAGATAAGTTTAGTCAATACAGTCTAAGCATCATAAGAGATTTAACATCATTGTCGACAACTGACTGAATATATTTGAGTTACCTGAAACGTCTCAGAGAGTGAAGAAATGGTCGTTTCCGAAGAGGCGTTCAATCTGGTTTCAAAATTGAACATCGTAAGCCGCTATTCCTCCTCGACGGTTGTCGGTATTTTTTGTCCCACACCAAGAAATCTAAAGAGTTATCAACATGGCTACTACGGCTCATCGGGGGTTGAAAACTCCACATGGTCCGTTTATCCTGACGATAATAACGGAAGGTGCGCAGCAGAAGCCGCTAGACGATGATACAATCTTAACCAAACAAGTTGTGTTTCACAAGTTCTAGGCAATGCTGAAGAGGTATACTTCTGTTTATTTTCATTGAGTAAGTAATTTTTCGAGGCAGACATTCGAGCAGAACATACGTTCGTATAATATCTTAACTCCATAGTGAAGCACCGAGTAGGAAAACCGCACCTTGCATATGATATATATGTATATATAATTAAATAGAAGAATGCACCTCATATAATTATCTGTTATATAGTAATGATTGCGAAAATAAGCTATCATCTAAACAAGAAAACGCCATGCAGTTTAAGTCTACCGCAGACTTTTGATACCTTGAATAGGCAGTACCTAATTAGGTTAGGATGGAGATATACATTAAAAGTTACACCTAAATATCCTTAAGTTTGTCTCCTTTTTTACACAGTTATTGACAATATCCTTAAATTTCGTTCCACCCGAACCTCGTTCGAATTGTTTTTATATTTTGTATTTTGTTTAATTGTTGTACTCGCTTTAGTAATATAATCCAGTAGAATCCCGCTTCAATTCTACTACCCACATTGTAACGTCGACTTAAATCTAGACACATATACGTTCATATTTTCAACTTACATATCTTCGTAACTCAGGACCGGAAATCATTTTCGTCTATGCACTTATATTCAAGTTACTCGATTGCCTATGCTATACGTGACCCAACGTCAAAGATTTCTGATTGTCCACGGACTCTATTACGGTACAAGCTGCCGATGAATGTAAGATGGGCACGCGCACAAACACAGTTACTTTCAGCCGAATAAACTAAAGTAGAGGATATGTTCGCCATGCGTGGTGAGCTTTCCTGATTTGCCCCGTGCTGCTTTGGACTCAGCCCCTTTGCCCGTGTGTCTGTTGGCCGTTTGAAGAGTCCATCCGTCACTATTTGGTAGTAGAGCAAAATTGTTGTAAAATGCACTGATCCGTGCCCAATAAAAAACAAACTCTAGACCGTTCTTCTTCGTGCTGTCTTCCCTTTCGTTCTCGTTCTACTCTCGTGATTTTATGGTTTTAAACGCATCAGTGTTTTAGTGAAAAGGAAAATAGCACGAACACAGACAAACCCGAATATCTGCAAACACGCTGCCATAGTTGAGCCTGTGCACGTGGGCGTCGTGTGACGTGTATGGCGCATTGTGCACTATCTGTACAATCCTGTTCTGTTCTCTTCAGAGGTCTTGTATCACATTTGTCCCGACGTTTTGTTTATATAAATATATGAGCGGGTGTGTGTATGTGTGTGTGAAATGGATTTAAAGCGTGCGGTCGTAAATGCAGAGGATCCATCACTTTAAAATCAATCATGTAACTGTTGAGCTGTCAAAAAAGCACTGACCGTTTTCAAGCTAAAACTAAAGTGAATATTTTCATAATGAAAACAATGTTACCTAACTAAGTATATGCCATTTTGGTAGACACATAAAAACACCATAATTCCGTCACTAAGGGACTTTCGTAGTCTCTAGGCGAAGCGTTGTGACAAGTTATTTCTCTTCTTTCCAGTGAAACTAAGTCAACACCATTAATAAACTCTGTAGGAACTTAAACAGATGATAGTCTGATTGGGCAAGATCCGGGATATACGGTTGCAACCTTTTATCGGAGCTCTCTCAATTTTTGCGGGGTACCTAAAGATGTGTGTGTGGTCGGACATTGTCACAGTAAAAAACGACCTCCTTTCTATTCAATAGTTCCGATTAATTTTTCTAAAGGTCTCTTGTAATCATACTAATTATTGATAGTAAAGGCTCGAATTAATTTTTCTGACTGGAGCCTCATAATGTACAATGTCTTCCTAATTCACATAGCTTCACCTCCGCGTTAGATTGGACTTTGCACCGGATTGTGGAGTACATTATTAAATTTTTTTTAATTTATTATTTCGCTCATTATTATCGTATGTGGTTCGCTTTTCTTCATTCGCAACTAGCCGTTTTGAACATGGCTCGATGCGTGCTTTTGAGAAGATGAGGCATGATCGAGCAAATCTCTTCGAATCAGATCGAGTGGCACGCATATATCGAGCTTCTTCTGACCAGTTTTCTTCACATTGTCTAAAACTGATATTTAGTTCTTCGGCAATACCATGGCTACTCAGATGTCGATTTTGCTCAATTTGCGTAATGATTTCATCAGCCTCGTTTATCGATCACTCTTTTACGTCAAAATTTCAATCGAAGTTTCTGGCAGAAACATCTTTGGGCTCGTGCTCACGGTAGCGCCATAATCCTAAGCACAAACAGCGCACATTTTTTCATCAGCCTAGACATGCCCTGAGTTTTTACTGTAACAAAATTGTAAGACATAGCAAAAAAAATACTCATTTGTAGTACTAAATTTAAATAAAGGCGTTTCAACAATTTTAGCGCACCTCCTGCCGAATCTCGGCTTCGGGCGACACCAACAACACTGACTTGACGCGACCTGAGACGTAAAACTTTAAAACTTGATATGATTACGTATCGTTATCTATCGAGGCGGAACATATGTTTAATCGAGGATTGCTTAGCTTTTTGTTAACTTTTTAAAACACCTAATTAAATGTCTCAGAACAACATACCGTTCTTTGCTTAGTGTTTTCATGTAGTCCTAGATTGTCCTATAGGAACATATTATTTCCAACACCAACTATTGTATCCTTTTGCACTTACATTCGATCGACGTACACAGAGAATTTTTCCTCCACTCTGCCTTAAAGTGATGATGATCATGGAAGACGATGCCGGCAGTGAAATACAAAGCACTCACTGAAGGGCGAGTCGAAGGTAAGATGGTAAAACAACACGAGGCAGGAGTTAATGTCGCACATTACCATTACTATCTGGCTGGAAGCCATCATTACGATCGTGTTCCTGCCGCAGTGCACCGCTCACTCCTGGGTATCAAAAACAGGCTAGCCGTGCTACTAATAAAGAAAAGCAATGATGAACTTTAATAGTAATTTATTCATTTAGTGTACAGATATGAGACACAGGTACGAGAAACTTAGCAGCGAAATTCAAAGGCGACGAAGCACGAGTACGAAAATAAATCACGGCTTTATTTCTTGCGTATTTAATACTAATTCTTATTTTATACTATCTCTGAAAGAGAGATGTACATTTGGTCCTTGATGCCAAGAGGAAGCAGGACCAGTATGAGGTAAAACTCCTCAAAGCATTTGAAGATGTTTATTTCAGCAAACGACACCGAGACAATAATCTTAATAGACATAAGCCATCTCTTATATACGTTATCGAAGCTAGCTCCTATTTCCCGTCCCCGTAATAGCGTATAGGAAACAACTAATCTTAGGAATACGTTGTGGTCTAAGTTTGAATCCGGCCATAAACACACAGTTTATTTCGTGCTGGGAGCTGATAAAATGCCTAACAGCGATGCCGGACATAAAACTTGAAATATAGCGAGAGGAGCTCCTTAATTTATTTTATTATGTCTGATGCGCAAAAAATAATCACTATCGGAATCGGCAAGTTACTCGGAAAAAGGTCTGACAAGGGAGGTAAAGCGGCGCGTGAACACAGTGTTCGAACGAAGTACGATCTGACTCGACCTGAAACGTGTCTTTTGACATAGGTCAGTTCCGTTGCATGCCCAGCATTGCAGTCCGTAAATGGCAGAATAGGTCGTACTATGTTTCTATCTATAATTTTTTCCTATAGGCTTATCTCCGTTCACGTCTCAGAGTTTACTGTCTAAACAAAGCCCGCTGCTGTAGCTATAACATGAATGTTACGCAAGGATGCACTCGCCGTAATCGCAGTCACAGATGTAAACGAGACTTAAGCTAGTTACAAACGGATTTCTTTGGATAAAAAAAAATCAACACACATCAATGTGCAATATCTGCTGCGAGACGTTTATCTTAGTGCAGCGCAAATACGGCTGACATAAAATTGTCACTTTTTGTTTTTGGGATTATCGTTCCGAAATTCTTTTCTGCTGACAGACAAACTGCCGGCAAACCCATGAATTTAACGGTTTGTCGAATATAACATTCAGGTTTCACTAACAAAAGTTAAAGTTAAACGTTTATAAACTGCGATCCGAGTTGGACATGTCATTACTCAAATTCCGCGCATATTTGCTGCGCGTTTACGACCGTTCTGCTCTCAAGAGATTCCTAAATGTCGCTTGCGGGGCTTTCTAACAGAGTGCTAAAACGAGTCCGGTGTAATGGCTGCAATTGCAATACAGATGGAGAGAACTCCTGGTCATTAAAATGCATCCGCCCAAAGAAATAACCATACATGTGCCTCACTCCCAAGTAAACTAAACAGAAAACAGAGACCCGTGTATTTAGTAACGTGTTCGCGCTCATGGTCAGATCATTGACGAACTTCCGCTTCGAAATATCTAAATTCAAGAAGCTTGGATATCATCTTCAAAACCAAGTGACGGAAAAGCATCGAAGCGAACAGCGGAACGAAAAGTTTAGATGCAAGTAACCGAACTGTTGAATAAAAAGCCTTGTCGCTAGTCTTAATTGGCTCAGGGGTTGCTGATCAGGCACTGTACGCCGTCCGCGCGTCACCATAACGTATCACAGGTACCGTTGGATGGTTATAGGATTTAGTGCTTTCTGGCCATAACATCCGCACAAAACCGTATTTGTGAAGCCGTTTTCGCGTTTGGGGACCACATTTGATCTCTGGTGAAGACGCAGTCGATGTAAAGCATTCTCATGGCAAAAATAAATCATCACTTTTGTATGTCTGTTTCAATCATACGAGTCGTCTCACCATCAACTATTCCATCGAAAGCCTTGTTCTCAGGACTTGATGTCGTTGTCGTTTAACGTACAAATGGAATGCACCTGATCGAACGCGATCTTCAATTCCGTGGATATCCAACTGTGCTCCTTTAAGCTGCCGCGCTTATCCCTGCGCTTTCAGTCCATATTAAGTCAAGGATTCTCGGGTCAATTTTCCCTTCCCTTGTGTATGTTGCTGCTCCTGCTGTATGTAGATCTCTGCTCGTCGACGTATCTGTACGTGTGTGTGTTTCGATGTTCCCGGCTATTCAAAATCGAAGAATGTCTGCAAGATAGTTGCAATAGGTTGTTTGATTCACTGATGGCTATTTCGTTTCAAAGCCAGATCTATCTATATTAAAATTCCTCTTTCTTCTTTTCGAATCCGATCGGCTGCAGTATTGCATGTTCTTACAGAAGAGGCTTCCGCCCCGCGTTCTGAGGTATAGCGGCGCTACGGAGCGTTATGTTCGCTGTAACGTCACACTGTGCCTTGTGCTTTGCCGTTGTTCGGGAAAATGGCGAACGAAAAAACCGTCTACTGAGTGAACAAGCAACGTCCGGAAGCCAGATTTACCAACTAGGTTTGAACCATTGTGCATTGCCAGTTGCTCCCTAGGATGATCGCAGCCAGAGAAAAACATCCCCTGAAAAGAATTGACAGGAATAGCACTCCTCTAACGCGCCATGCTGTCACGCTGCCAAAACCAACAAAAGCTAGTAGCGACTTTCGCCTTAATAGTGATACTACAAGTGTCCATCTGCGACTGGTCTATAAGAAGTCCGGGTCGGCATGAATGGCACCCGAGCATAGCATTGCATGTCGTGCATTGCGTTCTCGTTTGTGGGCAACCACCCCGGTATGTTAAGCTCTAATCAAAAGAAGACATGTTTTATTTTTACTTCTAAAATTAAATTTTTGTACGTTTCGTAGGAAGGACAAATGTTACTTTTATTCGAAAGGCCTTATTGACTTTTTATCTGCACTAGCACACGAGGAACACATGGGCAAGTGAAATGCTTAAAAAGCGATATGATCTTTACATAGCCCACGGGAACGATTATTACACAACATTTGCAGTATAGATATCTAGAACTTTATCAGTGGTCACTTTTCACTAGCCTTGTAATGAAATAGGCGATCGTTTAATCCCTTGCTGTAAATTCAATCCCATCGAAAGTTTCGCAGACAGACGTAACGCTTTTTTTCAAACGTTTCCGGAAAGCATGCGCCCTAACGTCATTTGCCCCTGATAGGAGAGCGCTCATACAGGACGATCCTCCTTAAAGTTTAATGCGGTTACATTAATTTATCGATGGCTGTAGTGCGTCCAGTTCTTTCTCGGCATGGTTAAAAAACGCCTCTTATTCATCTTCGTCTTTTCTTATATATGTTATCAGTAAATTCGAATCGTTGGTTATATATAGGTAGCATATAAAAGAAAAGTGTTTTTTGCTGAGTAGAAATAGGTCCAACACGGCTCTATAAGTGAAAGGCCACTGGAAACCTTATACGCGATATCTGACTAAGATATGTTGAACGAAAAGCTCTAGCTGTAAGTAATAACATATATAGATTTAAATATTAACAAAAAAAAAAATCCATTTTATAACGTAAAACAATACCTTGTGATTTGGCCTTCTTTTAGGAACGTTTTGGAGACAATTTTATTGCTGTAAATTATGGCAGATAACGTACAAATGAAGGTATCTGTTTTTATCCATCTTTCTCCTTTAGGTTTTGTTCGGTAACATCCATTCATTACGACAAACAGACAACGAACCGATTTGATTCCTTGATGAAGGCGTGATCTATTTCTAGCTACGGTGGAGTACACGCGACGGTGTAAAAGGATGACCGTTCTCATTGATACAAGGTCTCTTACTAAAAAAGAGTACTGTGTAACTCGTTCTGGTTAGAACAGTCTCAAAGGCGGCCAATAAAATGAGAGCAGAGGGAAGGGCGCGCACATTCGACGGTCCGCTGGCGTTACCTCCACCCCGGGGGTCTGACAAGTGCCAGTTGCTAACATCATAGTTGTGTTATCACCGACGCTTCGTCCTGGCTCTGGACTACGAGACCGATACATCAGGGCAGCCTTGGCTGCTATAGCTGTCGACGGAACAAAGCGTATCGAGAAAGGAACCAATGTCGTTCATGGGGTTAGTCGAACGTAAGGACTTTGCTTACTAGAACGGTAAGAAGGGACGGGGCTATGAGTCTGTGGCGGTCGCTAGTTGTTTTGGAAGCTTGTTAGGACCTGGAAGAACGTGATGGCTGACTAATTTGCACTTCAATGTCACCCGGACCAGTGACGTCTTTCGGTCCTGTTGTGTTCATGAAAGCAGCAGACGACATCGACAAAGAAGACGACGAGGAGCTTCTTCGAAGGAAAGTAAACCAATGTGACTTCCTATCGTATCGTCAAAACCATTACAGCCCGCGTACTATAAACAGGAGTCTGGTTAAGATACGTAGTTGCCATATGATTATAATTAATGAACACGCAAGTGATACGGGTAATGGTAGTTACGGGCTTAGACCCGCGGTATAACGGCATGTGCACATCGCGATTTTACGAATAGAGCAAATTAAAGAACGTCAAAGTGATTTATCACTTTTAATCCTGCACCGTTACCTCCTGTTGAAGGTAAAGCAGCTCATCTTCACAACTACATTACAAAAATTGTTATTTTAAGGGTCAAAAAAAAATTATGAAATAATACACAAATAATCGGGTGGCAAGCGAAGGCACAAACACAAAATCAGATGATTTAATAAATGGAGATCAAACAGCGACCAACGTTATAAAAGAAAAATGCAAAAATTAATCTATTCACCTCAGGAAAGTCTATTTTTTGTATTTAACAGGGCAAAGTTAAAACGTACTCATAGTGAGCCGAGAAACGTCAGCATGCTGAGAGTTTTTCTGATCAAAGGACTGATGCAAAGTTATACAAACCAATAAATACTGATGATGAAGATAGCTAAGCGTAAGCTGGGAAGCTATTTCTTTTTATATATGCTATGATCGCCTCTTCTTGACACAGCTATCTATCTGTTAGAACGATAGTTTAACTCTCTTTGTAATTGAATGAAGCGAACCGGCAATAGAACTGATCCCATCATTGCCATATAGTCATATTAATTTATTGAGACCCCCTATATTACCCTAGGAGATCCCCGCTTATGTGTCAATCGTGATAGTTACTCAAATCTAGGCCTTTAACAACTGTAATCATCATTTTTGAGCTTGAGATAGTATCTCGTTTTTCTAATTGACTTAAACGTGTTGGTAGATGATTAAAAATGTCCGCATCGCCAACCTGCTGAGTGGCTTACCTACTTAAATTAAAAACTTTGTTAGTATTTACCTAATGCGCTGACTGCGTGACATTTGCCAGGGCATGCACACGCTTATATCATCTATAAGAAGCAAAAAAAGCGACACTTTATCAGATTAAAAATAAGAAATTTTTAACTAAGCGCTGGCGAAAGATAATATATTAGATATACTATCTAAATAGATAATTTGAAGCTATACAGTTCTGGTCGATATCTGCGAAAGATGAAAAAACGCTTACGGCAAGTCTTCGACGAAAGTCTTTATGACGAAATATAAGGCGGCCTTTAGATTCTTAGATATATAACTTAGTTCTTATAGTTATTAAAAGATAATAATAATTTTATTATTATAACTTAATAATAACTTCAGCATGTTTATGACTTAATCTTGCGGAGAAAATCTCTAAGTAATCGTGCATTTTTATTTAATGAAATGCTGTAAAGAATAGCTTATTTTCGATTTCCAATATTGCCTAAACAAAGTTGATTGAAACCAAGAAGGTATTGTACATAAAGTTCGAAATAGAACGTTTTATAGAATAGAATTTTTTTTTGTTATCTTCTGTTTTTAGGACCAAAGTGAAAATGAATAGGCCTATATACAAATCTTCAATGATATCAATAAAGTCCCGCAGGTTTTCCCTAGATACTTTAGTGAAGTACGTTATTGGAAAATCAATGCATAATTATCTGAAATGATATCCGCAAACTCGTACATTTAAGCCTAACTAGTCCGTTGGCAGACCGTAAGATCATACATTGTATGTCATGTCCGAGGGCACCTGATTTTCAAACATAAGAAGAACAAGCGGCGACAAAGATAAACACCATATTTCCTTGTTATTTACCATTTTACTGTTAGATTGTGTATTGTTTATGTGGTGTACGTTAGTTACACCCACTGCACATACACAGATATTGGCATAGATGCGATCCCAAATGGTCCACAGTCGGTGGCGCCAGTGATAATTTTGGGTATTACACACAAACCTTCTGTACGGATTTCCTCAGGTACTAGCCCAAAATGAACCCTATCCTTGTTGTCCTCCTTCTTTTTCCTTTCCAGTGTAATCTCTCCATAGATTTCTTCCAGTCTAGCCCCATTTAGCTAACATCGTATACATTTCGATTTGTTTTTGTTGAGTGGTAGCAACCCAAACGAAGTAGTCTCTAAATCTGGAAACGACACTTGCATCTAATCTGTCACAACGCTTTCCGTTGCGTCGTATCTCACTACCGCATCCGTTCATCATAAACCCCTTCGTCCAAAGGCAGGCGGCCCCACCTCTTTCCTTACTTTGTTGTCTGATTGCTCCTTCCGGAGTTAAATTCAGCTCACGTCGGACATTCATGTCTAGTGGCGGAGTTCCGACGAGAAGCGCGGCGCGCCTTGGCGCTACTGCTGCTATAGACGCCCGGCATCGACGGAACGTCCACTAATGCACTGGTTTTGCCCTGATCCTTTCTATCCTGCGCTTCCCATCACTCACTGCTTACCTTAGCTTCTCATGAGACAGACACAAACGAACGCCTGAAAGAACTTCCGTTCGTCTAAGGTCAGTTTGTGACTCAGGTCGGACTGGCTGTTCTTCTCTGCTGATATGCGGCCAGCACCAGCTGGAGACGCTGCTAAATCCCATTTGTAGCTGCTCCGTCAATCTTTTACAACCGCGCTCGCATTTGGAGTTAGCAACATAGCCGTACGTGTATTCATATCGGGGAGATGTATTTCTAACCCTTCTTATATTTATGTTGTTTTAAGTGTTTCTTTTAATCACGACTGAAGTAAAAACCTTACAATTGTGTTCATACGTAAGACGTTTTAGAAATTAAAAGTAAGAGAGTTTCAATACAAGTAATAGGCACGTGTTCACTCAGGAAAGGTTCGCACGCCAAAAACGTAGCGCGGTAGCTTATGTTCTTGCTTTAAGTTAATTACAGAGTGCGTTTGAATTGACTACATCTTAACAGAAAGAAATTAGTGAAATACAAATGTCGACAAATAAGGTTAACCTAACCTTAGTAGATATTAAAGGTCCGATTTTAAACGAAAACATTACAAAATACGGAAAAGAGTTCCTTTCTCTATATGACGCATTCGTATATTTATAGGAATGAATCTACTCTATCTCAATTTGAGAACTTTTTTATGAAGTTAATTACAATCAGAATAGGTAATATTTCAAGACGAATTGCATTTTCTCTCTATATATTTTCTCGTATTTCTATTGCTAACGTGCCACTAAACTCATATATATGTAAGGAAAATTCTCTCTATCAAAGGTTTGGAGGGGAGGAGGAGTGGGGTCATGTTATTCGAGGGAAAGGGCGTTTTCGACTTGCCTATAGGGCACACCACCCTAAGCAAAGGAAGGCCTACATCGGTGCGAAGCGCAATGATAGTAAGTAACCTGGGTCATGCGAGAAGCATCGGCCACTGTACAAGCATCGATGGGTACGTATGGACTTGGTACTACTAAAAGCAATGCAGTAACCTCGATTATCTCAAGATTTACGTACCTAAGCTGCCGAAGTGAAGAAAAGCCAAATAATCGTGCATACATTATTCAGTGCGGTGCGGGGCTTCTTTGATCATAACCCGCTTCGACCAATTGAGTGTTTGAATCTATGCTGCTCAACTTAAGCTACTATGCACTGCAATACTATTCTTGCCTATGAAATAACATACGTTAATCATTTTTCATTATGTATGATGCTTTTATTGCAAAGAACTCTAAGTTTCATTTAATTAAAGTCCAGTTACTTGTAGAAGCAAACTACGTTAGCCCCGTAAATTAAATATATTATCTGATTTACTAGGTAAAACCTACCCGCCTACGCGTTATACAATTGTAATGTTTAACGGTATCAAGTCGTCATGTATATGAAGATCTTTTAGAACATTGCATCGAAGCACCTGACCCTGACGTGCGCGTGCTGTATTGATAGGCGACCCTGAGAAATTCCCAGCTCCACTGCGACTTTGGGTCAGCAGAGACCGAAATCAGAAATGGCGGAGCGCTCATTGCTTCACTTTTTTTCCTCTCTTTGTTCCTCTTCAGTTAGCTGAACTGAGCCCAACTGGCAAACCAGTTGGGGGTAACCGGTACTCGATCGGCGGCGCAGTACGTCTATGCTGGGGTCGTGCTGTGGTCGGTTGGCTTTTGCTGCCACCCTGACAATTCCCCGCATTCCGCTCGGTTAAGTCCTCTGCGTTGGCGTTTCTCAGTAAGGGCGAGTTACATGAACGTAGGTAAGAAAGGATTTAGCCTGGGCGGTGGCGTTACTAGCAGCAGCGCCTACAGGCAGCAACAGCAGTCTGCGGCACCCTTAGGCCGACGAGACGCCGACCGTGGCGTTTTTACAAGATCAACGCCAATAGAGGGAACCTCAAGCCACCATTAGAGCGACAGGGTAGAATGGAAATGGCCTGAGCGAAGCCGCACCCAGATGGCCGACAAAATACATAGAGTAGTGCAGCTATTTTCCATCCAGTCGCCGCGGCTCCGAGACGTCGCAACGGCGATGGCAGTGGCAACAGTTATTATGGTACTATGGTGGGGGCGGCGGTCGCGTACTGTATAAGAACTTCTTTATCTGCTGTTGGGAAGCGTAGGACTGACGGCAGTAGCGAACTCCCAGCAGTGGCTTGGGAGCGGCGAGCCGGAACAGTGAATCTTCGCGAGATTATCTCTATTTTCAAACTACTATTACAGGCATATGTATGCACGAACACACACACATCCACTTGCACAAAGAAGGGCAAACAAACCTAGGCACACACGTACACGGGGGCATCTAGTAAACAACAACAGCAATACAGTTTACTTACAGTGCAGTGCAATTTATTTTTACATAGCGTTGCTATTTAGGTGAAACGATGTCATTGGTGAATATTTGGGCAATATTTGCTATAGGTAGAATAAAGGAAAAAATAAGAATTCATGCCAACATTCTCGGGCCGGATCAGCCATGATACCCCCGACAATTGTAGAATTGCAACAGGAAGCTTGTTGTTGCGTTAGCAAAACTTACTAAAGATATAGCTAGCTCATATTATACCTAGCGTTTCTTCGAAATCCAATAGGCTTATGCTAGACTGAGTGCCGTAAAGATGATCTACTATCAAAAACATTTTACTAACAGAAAGAAAGTGTAAACAAGAAGCAGACATTTGGAAGAAGACGTCTCTACTGTATTTTAACTGAACGCAACAACTGTGGTACTATTGAGATTGGCTTAACTCGTTGGTCTTTCGTTTATAAAATGGTCGAACTAAATAAAATGAAAATCTACACAGGTGACATTCGTTCGGTAAACGTGTGGGGGAAGAGTGATGAAATTGTTATTTGTATTGGCTTATCGCCTGACTCTATGCTACCCCCATCTATTTATAAGCATCGTAAACCTTGTCTAAACGCTATGCAGCAAATTCTACTAGTAGAATGAGTAAAAATTTCGTCACCCCTCTAACCTGCATTTAGCCTAGGTACAGTTCCTAACTGCACCAGCTGAAGACTCGACGCGAAACAATGGGTGTGCGCATTTGCACCTTTCATATCAACAATATCTCTTCAGCCTTGCTCGTTACCCTGACAAGCTAACCTTTTCCGCAGGACAAGTCTACCACTTATCAATGAATACCTATATACGGGTCCGCTGCAACCTGCAACCAGGCCTAACCAAAATATATATATGTGCCACGGTCTATATTTACCTTGATGGCATTCACCAATAGTCATCCGCTGTTCGCAAGGTTTAGCTTACATCGATTCCATGCAGCTCACTCTACTTTTCTTTCCATTTTTACTCTTTTTCAGGAATATCTAATGTATTTGAAAAATCTAAGTTACAGGTAACAATAGTACTTCGTTTAAGTTGCTAGTCATTTCAACCAAACTGTTACAAATTGGCAAATAAGCAAAAACGAAAAAAAAATCTAAAGCAATACATTTGCTAGAAACTAATAACTTCTGATGGTTTTTGCAACGACTAAAAGCACGGTCGCATATAAACACTGTCAGCGGGAAAATTTCTATCAGCAGCCGTAAGACTGAGATATCAGGTCAGAGTTCATCGAAAATACAAATGTGATGGAGGCAAGCGTATAGATAGAAAAGAAGTATGTAGTTGGCTTTTTACACGGCGGCGCCCAGCTTGGAAACAGGAAAACCAACATTTTGTTTATTTGTACGTTCAGCGTTCTAGTGACTCTATTCCACCAATCGGTCTGCCTCACAGCCTTTTTTCTTACCGTAGAGCTGCTTGTTGGAGAGATGTAATTTATTGGACATACATTTCCCATTCGCACATAAATTTCTTATAGACGCTAAGGCGGGCCTCGGGGCAAACCAGCCAGAGCTGGATTTGCTATGCCCTGCGCACCGATGTGTTTTTCACTCAAATGGCTAAATGTGAAATATATTCGTTCCGAGCAAAATCCCACCGCGTCCACTTTTTTGGTCACTTTACATTAAATGGGCGAGGGGTTGTTGCGGAAGGGAGGCAAAGGGCGCACACACGAGTTCAATGGAACGAGCTCAAGTTCAGGAAAGAAGTAGTCGACACTACTTCTTGTAGTGGTCTTGCCAATGTAGCAAGTCAGTTTGAGTTTATTGGTAGCCTACATGGTAGTGCGTTCTCACAGAATTTATTTTATTGCGTTTTTAACTAGCTTCAACTATGCAACGCTTTCTACATCGTGGAAAAGTGGGGTAATGCATCTATTAGAATAATATTGGTTCTATTTTCTTCGCAAGACTTCCGAAGACAACCTGAAGGCCTTTTGTTTTTTTTTTTTTTTTTTTTTAATCAAATTAACGGCTATACTGCCGTTAATTCGAACGGAAAGAGGACCTTTTGCGTTCAGTATGCAAGCGTATCGTACTACAAAATATAACAGCAAAGTATGCGAATTTCGCGATTGAAGACTAATCAGATTCGTAAGTATACAATGAAAAGTGTTTGGAGGTGCTTATGCGGTCTTGAGTCTCCAATCGAAAATTTTCATAAAATTACAAAAAACTAATTTTGGCCACTTTACTCATTAGAACAGCAACTCCATGATCAAATGAATTGACTTTAAAGTGAATAATGTCAGCGTGGAAAATTTCCTATGTCGCAAATATACGATAACCTATACGGAAGGAGGTCGTTCACGTATAACTTGGCCGTTATGAAATTTGTTCCCTAACTCCGGTTTGGGTCTCGGTAATATCAACTACCACAAGCGGTCGTACTTTGCCCATTGTTACAAATATCGTTTTATTAATCATTTTAAAACGATTTAAAATAGGCGTGAGCTTAACTAAATCAATTATGTTGGAATCTTTGCGCTATTCCTTCCGAGAATCGATCATAGAAATTTTAGGTTAGATCTGAGTTCGACACTGAACATATAGACGAAAAAGTTTCGTGTATAGGTTGTCCTGTCAAAAACTCAGTATAAATGTTAGATTATGGATAGCGCTGGATATTTCGCGAACATAGATGTAATTTTACCTAGACTTTTATTTGCATTTTGAGACTTAAGATGTCGTTTATGCTACATCCCTGTTTTGTATTTCCATATCCGAAGTGTAAAATGGAGCTTTTTCAACAGAGATTTTTTTGATTCATTCGGCATACTTTGTTTTTTCACAAGTAAGAGTTTACAGGGTGTGGCAGCAAAATAGATTTCTATTAGGAACTTATTATATATTTTTGTATCAGTCACGTACATTTCTACCGATAGTGACGGCGGCACCGTATACAAGAGGGAGCTTATATGTGCAGTATATATCAAAAAGGGCCCAGTATATGCGTATTGCATTAATATATGTACATTAAAAACGTATAGTGTTTCCGAAGTCACAAGCTTAAAGGCTCTATTGCTAAATAAGACCGCGAGCCAATCTACCAAGAGGTTTTCTCCTTCAAAACATTCAAAAAACGCCAGCGTCTTTTAGTACGTGACGCGTTCGATAGCAATTTTAAAGTCGAAGTACGCAGCATCAAAACACCGAAACTTATTAATTTCGAATGCCCAATAAAATTAAGTATCAAGTTGCTAAAGTATTAGACCATATCCAGTTGGGTAAGCGAAATGTTAATAAAATGTCACGCCTGTATGTTGGCATTTTTAAATATGACTTGAGCTGTGATACCTTTTGGGTTTCTGCACGTTCTCGAGGCTCGTTAATACAATACAAGTCGCCCTTTTTTTTTACACCCTTTTTGTGCACCGGACATACGATAGCTGTTTTAAGTATTTCCGTTATATCTTCTTCAGTGAAGCATGCCATTGAGACAGACCTATGAAAGTGGGGGTGCACAGTGACGGACCAAACTTTTTCATTACGATAGACAGCAGTCCGTCTGGCGTTTCGGCTGTACCTTTTTCAGATGCTGCTAAATATTTAGTGGACAAACGTCTACATGGTGTACAACATTTTGAAAGGGTTCTTTTAGAGTCACAGGTATAGTACTTTGGATTCATTGCCAAGTTTCCTTGAAGGCTGCTTTGAAGTGCTTCTTCAGAATTTTTTTGTCTTTCTTTTTATCGTTTGTGATGAATAGTACGTTGGCTCGTCGTATTGCGCTTACAGAATACCTTCATATAGACCTCCTGCGAACGTCGTCGCAGACGGCTTCATAGCTTTGGCTCTGTAATACATCGTGTTCTCTCACAGGGTGTTGCTTTGGCGATATCCTTCAAAAGAAAAATTCTTGTATCCCTTTGGTAAAAGGTTTTGGGAGGCTCCGCAAAAATGCTACCAGTCGCTTATACATCTCGCCTGAATTCGTACAATTTTCTAAAAATGAAAGTCAGTGTGTTTGATCTGAGATTGATTTGACTGTAATGAAGTTTTGCTTATTACCATTTGGGGTCTGGGTTAGATAAATGATTTCAGCACAGCCACTGGTGTGGTCAAGCATTACACTCTAGTGGTCTGATCCTAGGGGAGACGACTGAGTCATGGTTACGGATTGTGCAAACTTTTGTGCGGTACCCAATCCGAGTAATATATATGTATATATATAATAACATCGTATCTAATAATTCGAAAATAAAGCTATTTAGATTTATTTCAATGATGCATTTGTTTTGACATTGACGGACAAGCACTTCGTCAGCTTCAAGGTTTGTACGCAAACGAAAAACAGTATGGCGTACTCTGTTAACAAAGAAGAAGCACGTAATTTTTTCTATTCACATAAACTGTGTGGTGTGCATGTGCGGTTCGCGGAACCTAATGAAGCTACTCCTGGTCGCTTTCGGCAAGAGGTCGCTCCCGCCATGCCGTTGCAAAAAAGTTGTATGTAGTGAAATGTGTTTAACTTATTGTCCCTCCCAGTAACTCTATGTGGAAAACAAATATTTACTTAGAATCACTGAAACTTCTCGAAATAATTTTTCGTTAACGATACTATCACCTTAATGAAATGTGTTCGTAACGTGCCGACAGATTTTTCTCGAAAGAAGACAGAAAGGCCCGTGAAGCGCGAGCGTCTGGGTTGGATGGTATGCCGTGCTTTCTTCGCCGCTTTTTGCACCTTTTATCTTTGTTCTTGTTTGTCATTACTGCAGAAAGTTGGCCGTCCTCACATAATCGTTTTCTGAAACAACCCGTAGCCGCGGTCGTTTTTCTTTATGGCTGGGCAACTTTATGGAGCAGCTTGCGCGATTTTGGTTACATTGACCTCTTCGCCGGAGCTCCTCTACTAACTCTTCCTCGTTGTTGGCGCGCGTGTCGTTACCGCCTTTACTATAAAATATCTGAAGGTCGTGTGTTCTATTATTTCGGCCGTCAAACTCTGTGTGATCCGTTCCGCGCACAGCTTACCTGACCTCGGAGTTTCGAGGTTGCTGACAAGGCGATGGGGAAGAGCGTATTTTGCCTCTATCGACGCTCTGGTATCTTTCTTTAAATGTATACCCGGATAGTCTCGTTGGAGAAGCTGCATGGTCGGGGGAAGCCTTGGGACGATCGAGGTAGTTCTCTTTTGAGGGTTCACCTGAAAGTAAGAGCTACAACAGTTGGGTATAACAATTTAGTATGGCACTTTCCGGCTCACAGTTGTAGTAGGTACCCTTGCGAAGGTTGGGGTCATGGAACAAACCGGAAGTTACTCTCTATTTATCGAAATAAGCTGCGAGGAATTCGAAGAAACGCAGTTAAAACTAGTGAAACAACACTTTTTTCGCAACTGGTCTTAATAATAAATAACAAACTTTAGTTTTTCCTTTGAGGCTTATAATCCTAGGGCGAAGGGTTTCTGTCACGACTTTCGGTGTTTCTTACTGAAATACTACGTAAACGGTAGTTTTTCGTCGAAGCGTATACCTTTCTTGTATGTAAAACAAAAATAATTCAAGATAGTTCTATTTCAGGTGTAGCTAAAGGCATTCCTTGTGAAATGAAAACTACTGAGCGATTTTTAGAGTTGCTTGTAATTAAAGTATATTTGTTTAATATACATTAGCCGTTCACTTTTATCCACAGTTGTCAACTTTTGTCTTCGTAAGCTCTCACATGGGCACACTCTTTCTGCCGTTCAAGACGATGGAATATCTCCGCTCTTGGCTTACGCTATATAGACTCTAGGACGCGCAATTATGATGTGTCCAAGATTGCTCAAGTGAGAGACTAAGATCGATTTCGTTCTTTATGTCAGTCCTTTGTGTTGCCTTCATAGAACGGCACGTCTTAGAAACGCTGCGCCCCAATTTGATGACCACAAAACTGCTGTCCCTCAAAAGAGCCAGCTAATAACGATCTATAGGCGTTTTCTGAAGACTCCTGCTGGATGGACGTGTCGATGGAAGGTGTGCGCTTGTGTATGTGCATGCGTGCGTGCGTCCGTGCGTGCGTGCGTGCATGCATGTGTTAGTTAGTGTGTTGCGGGATGCAGAACCGGCGTTGCTTCAACGGACAAGGTCTCTGCTGAACGAAAACAGCATCGAAAACAGCCCGAGGAATGCGCTGCCGCTTTTACGATAGCAATCTTGGCATCGGCTCCGCCTAGCAGATCGGCTTGTCGACAGTGGAAAGGCTAGGAACATCGCTGGGAAGAAGACCGAGGAAGAGAAGATTGGTGATGGCGTTTAGGCATCACAGAGATGGGTGGCCAGTGACGGCGCCGTGCGGAACGCCAATGCTCCATGTCGTGGCGAACCACTGCCTGTCCTTCTGACTACGTCAGTGGGATAGTTACGTCAGCTGAACGGCGGCTAACAGGAGGAGAAGCACCTGTGAAATGTATGAGACGCCGGAGGATGTACTCGTAAAAGGTATTTTAATTAACGGCTAGATTGATTTTCTACAGCAACATACTACTGATACTACTACTATTGCTATATATACTACCTTGCTTTCTGACTAGCGAATCAAGCCGGCCGACTGCTAGAACTTAAAGCGAAGAACCGACTGTAGCGCACTACAAACGTCGAACAGCGCAGCGACCAACGCTGAACGCTATTGGCTACTGAAAAGTTTCTCTGAGGATCCTGTGGATTTCGGAGAGTGGCACCATGTTGCAACGCATCGCACAATCACTAAGGTACGTGGCTAGCTATCCGGAAGCTTATCACACGGTCAAGGTTGCATCACACTTTGTGTTATCCGGAACGATATCCTGGGTTGTTCCCCTTCCGTTTATTCGATCATTTTATAAAATCACCCCTCTCTTTAGCAAATGATTGTGTACAATGCAAACAAACAATATACCTTAAAGTTTCTTTGACGCAAGAATTATTTGCACTATTTTGATGTTCGATAAAAAGAAAAAAATGAGAAGAGATATTACCAAACTTTAACACGATACTCTGAACGTGAATCGTTCATTGATAAATAAGATAGCATTAACAATGGGAACTAAATTACCGTATTGGCTCTCGGGTGACATTTAACAATGAAGCATTTTTTAAAATGCCGCAGGAGCTCCTTAAAGAGACGATCATTGGGTGTTCGAAATTATCAGATCGTGCACTATTTCTAGTCTTTTTACTCAAGCTCTCAAAGCATACGTTCACAATCAACAATGCACCAACTCCTCTCTTATTTAATTTAATTAGTGTGAGGTTATTTAACGCAGGAAAACGTCCACCTGTTGCTTTTATTTATATTCGATATTTATTTCCATTGCTATTTCAGATCTATATATATATATATACACAGCTCTATCAGAGATCCACAGAAAAATGGAAGGTGTTTTGAAAAGTCGCATCCAACCTGTTTTCTTTTACGATACATTGTGAAGAAGAATTTACACGCGGTGACTGGGTTGATTCTTCAGTGATAATGGGCTATACTAAGTTTTCACCAAGCATTAGCTGACTGGGCATCCTCGTTCAAGTGGATAAGCTTAAATCCATGACCTAGGATGATGTAAGCAAAAAAACGCATTCACACCTACTGCGTTTAATAAAAAAAAAGATCCCTAATACTGTATTTCGTTTTCGATTACGGCAGCAGATAACAAGCGATGTTTTAGCTGGTTAGGCTTTCATAGACGACTGCCAGAGTTTTCGCTGGGCGTCGGTACTGTGAAGGTGAAGACTCTGTAGCACGAATTGACTCTGTCTAGTTTCCGTTGCAGGCTCGTGACAGCAGTAAACATGAAATGATGAAGGCCGAACAAAAACTATATCTCTACATTAACAGACACGTCAGTTCTCAAACCTTTTTTTTGTCAATTCCATGGATATGAGTGAATATCAGTTGCGCTGAACAATCGTGCTCAGTTTATAGGGCATAGGGTCTCTTGCAAGAGCTCTCGAAAGGGTTTATGAGAGTGGCAACCTTTTGATAGAAATACGAAGTCAGTAAGGGAACATTGGTGATCTTAACTGGTTTAGCTACTGTGCATATCTAGTAGACAATCGCGCGCTAGCCTTCAGTCGTACGTGAATATACTTTTTTTTCTGCTGTATAATTAAAAACAATATCCCTGGTGGCCACTGTACTCTGCAGAATAATCCAGTAAGTTAGACGCAGTGAGATCGTTTACAATTGACGAGACCTTACGCCATTGGTCGCCCGTCAGCCTTAGTTATGGTTTCCGGGTGAGGCCGGAACGTTACTTATTCACTCGATGTTATTGGCGGCATACTATGCAAATTATCTGCTATCCTCGATAGTAGTTAAGCACGCTCGTATCGCAATGTTGATATGATTAACGAGCGCGTTGTCCGCCGCGGCCGGCTGCTAAGGACCGCTTGTCACTCCGACGTACATTTGTCTTACTATGCTAAATGTAGCGCATCCGATCTATTTTGAGGCACAATAGAACCTATTACTTAACAAATATTGGATTTATATTCGTTGTAAAATCAATAGTATACGCTTGTCGAGTCTGTGAAAATAGTATTAAAAGTAAGTTTCCTATCGAATCATTTGGTATTCCGAGCCATTTTGCAAGCCAGCCGTTATCTCTTTATACCGTTCATACATAGGGACAGAATAACCGTTTATTGGGCATCTCTAAACAAATTCTAAAACTTAACCAATTCTAAGGGTCAAAATCGTAGACCTTCAAATTATCGGATTTAACTACTTTTGTTATTCAAGCATTCATGGTATCTAGCTCGGAGAGGCCCAGAGCTTCAACAAAGATCAAACTTCGTTTAGCTACAGTGTGGAAATCAGTTGAGGATGATGTGATTTTTTTTTGTAGCTATAGGACACTACTACTTAGCATCCGCAACACAAGTTGATACCTGTAGTTTTCGAAGTTATTTTAGCTGTAAGCGCAGTTATTATAATTTAAATGTAAGTTCAATAAAGGGTATAGAAAGATGATGAATTTGGGAGAGTGAGTGTTGATTTGTAAACATAGTGGACCTCAGAATTGGCTACTGAAGCAGTACACTGTGGTGCTTGTTTGAGGTGATCTCTCGTTAATGACGCTATTACTGTATCATTTCGAAATAAGTTTTACTTTGTTTGGTATTGGACACGTATTCTGTGTAACGAGCGACTTCTGCTACGTCAATGTGATTTCGGCTTGAAGCTCTCGTTAAATTATGAAATATGACATGAGTTGGCATCTGAGGCTCATTTCTGAAAGCAATATATCAATGAGGCAGTAGTGGTGGGTTCAGCATATATCTGCACGCTATCTGTTTCGGGTTATAGCAGGCAACTTACTTAATGTTAGTCAACTTGCCCTCTAAAATGTTTAGCTGATAAACGTTTGCCATAATGCGGAGTAATGGAGGTTCACAAGGTTCAAAGAAGTGTCTAGGTCACCCAACGTCAACGGTTCCTCTGGTAGCGGGTTGCGCAAACCCCGTGGAGTCACAGCGCTAAGGTCCGTGGTTCGATTCGGAGCTGGAGCTTAACAATTTTTTAGAACATTTAGGGCGGCTCATTATTATACGACCACATCCTGTGATATTTGCTCTATGCAACGTACTGTTTTGAAAATAACACACAAACGTATGTTAAACAGCCTTCGAAAGGATAGGTCTCTTTAAAAGAAGGGTAAACGATTCTGTAGAGTGGTTCCACGAAGGCTGCGTCAAAAAATCCATCTATCTCTAGGTCTATGAGATCGATTGTACATATGATAAACTACTAAAATTATTACTAGATATTATCATCGATAGCACCACTTTTCTCATTCTGTTGTAGTCGTTCTTGGTATGTTTGTTTGGTATCCTAACACATTTATCGGTCACAACGTCCCGTACGACGGTCGTGACACATCCCATTATTGTTAACGGGGCAATTCATTCGAGAAATGTTTCATTTGTTCAACTCCTAAATTCACAGGTGTTTTTTTTTTTTTATCTCTCCCATGGCGGCCTGGTCTATTTTCCCTGATTATCATAGCCACTGTAAGATTATTCGTTGCATGTTCCGCATAGCATATTTATTACCCGATATCAAAGTGTAAATAACGTTTTCTGATGCACAGTACCAGTGCCAGCAGCGATGTTCTTCTTTCGGTACATCTAGTCCTTGTTATTACTGTATCCTATAAGATTTTGTTTTTCCTTATATCGTATAATAGACAGACTATAGTCACTTTCAACACTTGCTGTGGGCTATGTTAATGCTTGTTGAAGTGTAGCTCTTTGTTTATTAACAATTGAATCGGTATTCGTTTGCGTAACTCTCTCTCAGCCCTATTTGCTTTCTTTCACCATCCTGACTTACTCCCAACGATTTCCATGGTTTTTAGTGTGACCTTGAGCTGTCGCTAGTCTAACATTGTATTTACGTTGCTAAAAATCTTATTTTACTTTAAGCCTTCTTTTTCTCGAAAGGACTCCATTGAAATGTATTTCCCACAGATTCTGGTGCGGAAATATACCCTCGTGTTCACGCGGCCCATCTTGCCGCGTTTCTTTTTGGTAGTCCTTGACACTATTGTCGCCGCGTTTCCGTTTTCAGTTCACTTTCAGTAGACTTTGGACATCTCAAGCGTGTCAGACGTCCACAGCGCCTTGCCACGTAACTGCGTAAGTGGCTTAGCAACTTATCGACCCATGTTCCAAGAAAAATTTGTGGATTAATACACAGTGATCCCTAGACGTTTGTATGATTCCTTTTGCACAAGTATCTCTCTTTAGATTGGAAGGACCCTCTCTATCTTGACACTTTTGCTGAGGAGAACATTGTTCCATGTTTGAAAGGATTAAATGTCAGTCGAAGTCTATGCCCCATTTGCACCGCATTATTCGGTAAGGCTCCGACAGCTTGAGGCCGTATGTAACCAAGACCAACTCGTCTCTTTTGCGTACGTCGTAATTTCGTGATTTTGGCATCCTTTTGTTTTAAAAAAAATTTGAATATCTGCTATGTATGGTGCACACAAAATCCAGCATTTCTGTCTTCTGTCTCAAGCGTTTGGCATTTAATGTATAATCAAACAATTTTTTTTATGCAACAACCGAATAATTGCCATCTACGCGTCTATCTGTCTCTGTTGAGTCCTTCGTATCCATGAAAGAGGTTCTGTATTAAACATTTACTTAGCTTTCTAGTTATCTTTATAATTAACGTAATAACATTAGTATATTTAAAAAGATATATTCGTGTCGATGTAGGGTTAGGTAAAAGTCTCTTGACAATATGAGTGTGGTTATTTTATAGATGTGCAATATCAATGTGATCCGTACAGATATACACGATATAAAATTGGACCACAAGTACATTCGGTTTGTCTTTCGTTGTTTGTTTATTTCTTTGCGCCATTCGGAAATATTTTTCCTCTTTGTAAACCTGTTTGTAAACTTGATTGTGTATTGCACAGAAGTTTTTGTCAAGTTGAGGCTTTAGCGATAGAGGTTCCATATAAAAAAAAAATGTATTTTCAACATCCACTCTCTTTCGCCTTTAACCATAATTTAACAGCTTCCGATGCAGCACACGATGCTTGCGCCCTCTTAAATTGAGAACGCCCTCTTAGCGAGAACTCTTAAACTGAGAAGACTGCTCAAAATTGGTTTGCGATGTTTAAAAATAGTATTTTAAAACTGGGGGTACGCAGCCCACCCTGATTGATCATTTGAGATCGGTAAGCACAATTTAAGATACTTTTGAGGAAAGGTAGCCTACGAATTCGTGAGCTGAGCGAGAAAGTTGACTCATGGCATGTCACATGACCACCAAGAGGAATCTTAGGTTTATGGAAATTACTTCAAATTTAGGGACTTACGTGTTTCATGGTTTTAGTGAACACAACAAAGGTTCCTCATTGTTTGTTTTCATCGCGCCCGGCATTACGCAGCTCGCAGCTACAATGATGGATGTCTACACAGAGCTTTTACCGGTACCAAGGTGTGGTGTCTCCATATCGATATGAAGTAGAGACAAAAAATGGAAAGCTTTAGAAGTTACGCTGAAAGCGAAAGTTAGGTCAGATCTTTACCTCAAGAAAATGATCATTTAGGTTTAGTCAGAAAACGGTCTTATACACTAGAAAATGTACGAGAACAACAACAGGGTGCGGTCAACAAGGATCCGGATATGGCCAGTTGCAAAAGTAACCGACGGTGTCCGGAAAGGACACATTAAACAAGGTAAAGTTAGCCTTATCCACAACAATGCCAGGCCGCCTATGATTAACATTGTATCTTGTAGGAGTTTAATCAGGAGGTTTTTTGTATCCCCCGTATTTCTCGCTCGGACGGATTATCATTGCTTTTTATCATTGGCAGATGAAAATAAGTAACTGAACGTTTGACAATGAGGGTATCTATCGTAAAACTTGTCTGGATGAGTTCTTCGGCAGCTTCGTTTTTGTTAGATGAAAAGCCAAAGCGACTTATCAATCTGGCATCATGGATTTTATAATTTGGCATATGTAGTTATGTCTACCACACGGAAATCAAATTCAACGATTATTATGATTATCTCTTGTGTCTATGTTTGACTTGGAAATTATTGCAAAAAAAGATATCTCTTGGAAATTTCTCTTATTTAAACCATTATTACTTTTGTATAAGGTCTTAGTAACGAATAAGGGTTTGCAAGACATTTGGAATTAAAAATCGCTTTTCTTTTAGAGTTCTACACTCTCTTTGGCAGAAGATGTAAAAAACAGGCTTGTTTTTCACATCTTCTGCCAAAGGGTCTGATATCATGTTTTTTTTTTCTAACAAACGATTGATTTTTTAAAATTACAACTGCTTACAATCCAGAGCGGCATAATATATTTATTATATGGAATGCTGAAGGTTAGGGTGAGCTTCATTTTGTGATGGCCAAAAGGATGCACGGATTGACACTGGCATCAACTACCTTTACAAAACCTAATGTTCGCGACGATATCGTACATCGATTGTTTCTCTCAGGTCCCTTTTTATGCATCGTTTTAAAATGATTGGGACCAGATCTGTTGGTGTGCGTCTTAGAAGTCTCTGCGCCTGAAAGGAGTAGTTGATGCCGTTACAAAGGGCATGTCAGACAATACAGATATCCCAATATCTTCTCAATCACTACGTTTAAGTGTATGTTACGATTTTATCTGGCGTTTATTGCACGAAAACCTTAGTATTTGATCCTATGAAATTTATTTAATACAGAAGCTCAAGCCTATAGAGCAAGCAAAGCGTAGCGCGTTTACTGTGTGGACTTAAGCACAGCTACAACATGCTCCTTTTATACGGAGTATTTTTTTCCCTTCATTTATTTTTGTTTCTACCTCATTGAACCAGAACACAAATAAATATTACCGCATATGAACACACGAAACTCTTTACCACCACTAAATGTATGTAGATCGCTCTGTCTATATTCCATTTTTTTGCTTCGGTAACGTATCTGTTATCTTGTTACATTCTACATATAATAATAATTCTATAATAAAAGCGCAAAACGTACCAGGTTTTTTTTATAACAAAATATAGAAGCAATAGAAAACGTTTCGTTTGCCGCTCTCTTTATCATTCGTACAATTAGAATAAAACCCAAGTTTACTTTGAGTGATACCGGCCGGCCGTATCTTCGCCATCAGTACTCTAACGTTATCTTCGAAAACGCTTCGCTAAGCAAGTACATTCATTCATCGGGCAGTTTCGTGGTTGGAGATAAGTTTAACTCGTGCTTGTAAATGCAAAGATGGAATTATGTGGCCGTGGGGACAGAAAGGAAGACCGCCTCTTGATGAAAAGCACTACGTTTGGATAGGGTCAGCCTTAACAAGCACGGCCAAGTTAAGCTGTCCGATTATGCAACGCCTATGTAAGCGTTTCGGCGGCAAGAAGTTAGGGTCATTTGTTACCTGGGTAGGTGGGCCGAGGGACCAGGTTCTTAGTAAAGAAAATGAACATGACCGCACTGATATGCCTAATGGCCGGATGGACCTTGATATAGTCCGATCTAGCAGAAATCCGAGCAAAGCATCTCCGAACAGCACAACTTCGAACAGAAGAGTCAGTGTTTCTCATTACGGAAGCTGTGTCGTCAACGAAGATAATATTTTTCTTCCATATGTTTTCGTTCTACCAAGGTGACATTGTGTTACGAGTTTGTTCGAAAAAATATTTGGCGTTCGATCAGATGCTTTAATGTTATCAAAATGTTTGTTATAGGAAAGCTACGTGGCCACTCAATGAAGATCAACAGCATAGAAGCTGATGACAGCTAATCTTATTTACACAACTGTCACTTATGTTGTAGATTATTTTCTTCATTGATAAATGTCACATCGACTGTACTTAAAGTGTGAGCGCGGCAGTAAATGCTATTTATGAATTGCTCTATATATTACGATCTAAGTGCTTTAGTTAGAGGACGGCGTGTTTGTATTGTAACCCGAACGCATTGTTATAACAGCCATAAACAAAGATAAGTGTTAGCTACCACCGATTCAAATATCAGTGGTGCCACATGATAACAAAGGATATATAAAAAAGTAAAGCGAAAATAACAACAGCTACTAAAATCGCTACCCTACCGATCATACATCTTAATAATATCCTTAACAATAAAAAAAGACAAATCTGCTGAGGTTTTTTTGGGTAGTCTTCAAAGATGAACCGGAAAGTGGTCCCACGACCTTCTCTAACGGTCAAATCTAAATAAACCTAAAACCTAGGTCTTGCTATTTAACCGACTCATTTACCCGCCTCTTTGTTAACCCAGAAAGTATATTCGAGCAGATATTGGTCGGCAAAAATAAATGCAATGAAAATGAACGTGATTAGATAATGTTTTTTTAACTACATCTTCCTATGCCAGTAAATGTTTATGTGCATTTCATTCCAATATATCAAGTCTATACTCGTTGTGTCATACTTGTTGAGAAGATACTTGTTCCACAATTTTATCATATATACATTTAGTTTTTACTTTGCATCATTTTCTAGACCGCAAATGTTGTCTTAGCAATAATAAGAAAGTGAAGTTAGCGAGAAGTGCTAGTAATAAACAAGGTCCTTCTAACGTGTCTTCATTAAGCTTTACGAAAGAAGGACAGTTTGACAGCTTGCCAAATGTTTGCTTTATGTAGTACGCATATGTGAGCATACATAAACAATACACAAATGATAGATACTGCACCACTGGTAACGAGGATTCAGACGATAGCCTGAGGTATCTAGTCCGTAACATCCGAAACTGCGCCCTGATTTCCGTATTCCTTTAGCACAGCCAAATCCGATAATAGTATTAATACTGGCCCATGCGGTCAGAGCGTTTGCTTGGGCTCTGACGGGAATGGCGTCGTCACCGTGTTCATAGTCGCGGTGCAGTGCTGTTTCTCTGTAAACTTGCTAAGCCTACAAAACTAACTTGTCACTTTTTTAGTTTTTAGCCTACAAAGGGTTTTCTTTCCGTTATTGTGTTTGTTCCTCGACCAAGTTATGCTCTGTACTAGCGTCGCCAGAGGTCTGTGAACGGACGTTCTTTTTACATTAACAGCCGTGGTTCACGGCCCTCTTCGCCCGCCTCAAGATTTGGGCACTTTAGCAGGAAAGTATATAACAGTCCATGTCGCTTTCGAGCGCGGGCGATGCTAAACGTACAGGTGAGGCTGAGAAATAGAAACGCACAATATCACTTGGAAGCAAATTTCCAAATCCAAATATCTTTGTCATGACTGCGCGCGCTCACTAAGCGACCTGAGTTCGTGACTTCTGGAATCACTCGGCGGGACCAAGAGAATACGCGAGCGATCAGGATCATCAGAGCAGACGACTGAGGAAGAGCGAGACTGAGAAAACAATGCATTGAGTAAAGAAAAAAACACTATCCCAGTTTCATTGTTGTTGACATAGTTAACTTGGTACGCTATGCGAAAATAAGAACGAAACAGTAGTTTATAGTAAATACAGCAAAAAAGATAAACAAATACTAGAAGTATATGCGCCGTGAGTACCATAATTTTTAAGCCTTTAAACTTTACACGCAGTGGTTTGACAGTTAAGTTTTCCAAAATATTTCACACTCGACTTTCGGATTTAGAGCCGCATTTTTATCAGTGGCGCCTGCATAAAGACCTTGTGTTTAGTTTGTGTAGCTTAAGAGAACTTAACGATGCCAACGCTATTGTACCGCGATGAGACATGACTGTAGTAGAAAACTAAGTACTCTTTGATGTGATTAGTTAAGTTTTCTCTCAGTACGTACTTAGAGCACGTACTTAGCACATAGTGACCTTCTTGTACAATCGTTGTTTTTACAGTGTTGCAATGAATGCCGTGTCTACCCATGACTTCTAATACAAATAAGTGTTTTGCGTCAGCATGTTGTATGGTGCCTAAATTCTAAAAACTGCAGGTTTAAGAAACATGTCTATGCACATAAAAGCAGCCGATTGCGTACGACAGGCACTACAGAATGTTGTGACAAGCTTCTATGGGACGATCTGTAGAGGAGAGTATCAGATTTTGTTGCTTCACTCAATAACCTAAGGCCACTCTACCTAAAGGTCAAATTGCGACGAATGTATATACAGGTATTCAATATTATCGCCATTAGCCGCGACCACAACTTCAATTCAAGCCATAAACTAGTTACTGGTGATTTTAGAAATATTCTTCCTTTAATCCGCAAATAATCCTTTAGTAGTTACTATAGATCAAGTGATACTAGTAGGTATACTCTCGGTAAAGTGTTACTCAAATACGCTACGTACAAAATATTGCTGTGCAATTGAATTTTGAATTGATAGCAGGCCCAAAAATGCTCACGGACTTAAAAGGGCCGAAAGGATCCAACGACCATAAAAAGGCGATAAAAAGACTGACTGTTGAAGGTTATTTGGACAACCTAATTTTTATTCATAAAAATCCAGGTGTATCAAAACGCCTTTTGAGCCACTTTGATAAACTTTCGAGCTCCTGTACTGTCAAACCTACCGGGAATCTTCTTTTTATCACAAAATTGAATTCTTTTCGAAATACTTCAGTTTACGAAAACTGCTAGCTTCTGAAATGTGCCTTTGAACGTGGACCGTTGATTTCCTGCAAAAGGAGTCTTGGTAAGGGTTAGAGTAGCGTTCAGAAATTGATTATTAGCTTGTGTTTGCCTAAACAGTGCATGATTTCCTACTATGAGAAGTTCGCTTTCTGGTTTTATAAAGAATGAGCTTTCTTCTAGTGGCAGATGAATGTATGCCCGTTACGACAAACAGCCCGCCAGGGTTTGTGCCAATTCAAGTCCCGTGTCCTGTATAGCGTGTAATAACCAATGCGTTGAATCCAGTGTATGGGCATCGCATTAATCTACAGTTAGCAACGAATTTGCGAATATTTTAGCTATATATCTATATATATATATATATATATATATATATAAGGGCTCTCACAATTTTATTTAATTTAGTTTATTCAACATGTTGAAAATAAAATCGCACATTTGTCTGAGCACAAGAGGCCTACCCAAATACATGCACACAGAAGAAAGAACAGATTTTAGAATTATGACTTTTTGTCAGGCGTTTGGATACCATTATAATACATGCCATCGCTTTTATTTCTATATGTATCTACTTACACATTTTTAGCCATACACGCGCTAGACCAGACGAATATTCCTCAGCCATAATCCTGCTATTTGGCAAAACTGAGATTCAAGGAAGGAAAGGAGGACGAAATCCAGCACCGAGAAAACGCTAACATGACAAGGCACAAAAGGAAGTGGATGACTGGGTAAACCTTATACATTACTCAAATACTCTTTTCAGCCCTGCATTTTTTCTTAAACAGATCCTCGTCCTGCATTGTTCTCAAAGAAAATTGGCTCCCTGTGTGGAGGCTTCATCGACGTGTAAAGAAAAAACGGCCCTCAAAAGAATGGGCTTTTTCGACTTCAACAGTCACAAGAAAATCAATTAGAGAGACTGAGAATATCAACACTCGATTCCGGAGTCTTCAAGAGAGGTGGTGCAGTCTATCTTTCCTGAGGGGCAGTAACTACTCTTTTTACTAACGAAGTTTCGCACAGTGGATACAAACAAATCGGTTGGCATGCTGATGAGCCAAAAATAATTGTTACTTATGGAACAAGTGATATTAGCTGTGTGATGAATAATTAAGCAATCTCTAGAAACAGTAAGTGTCAAATAATTTGTATTTTGTAGTACATTACTTCTCTTTCAACTCCTGCAAGCTTCTTTTTTTGCAAATCTATCTCTAGAACAACCTTCCGTTTTAGTCACTTTTAAATATAAAATAACCATAAAATCCCAAATGACTGTCTGTAGCAGTCTTTGACTCTGTATACATGCTAAAAATTCGCCTATCACCATAGGTCAGTACGGTTCAACGCGTCCTACCTTCCTTGGCCGGTCTATCGTCTAAGGGATCGGTCAGCTGGTTATCTCCTCTCACTGGAACGCCAAACGACATCCCATCTCATCTCACTTACAAAACCATCTGTACAACCGTCTATGCACTCTTTTCCCACTATTTCCCAGACCTCTAACCTCGCTTTACAATCCGAACCATGTCTTCAGATTCGCATTGCCGTAGTTGCGTACAGTCAGAGCTACGACTGACACTATGGAGCTGGTAGGCACATCAGCTTACTGACCCCCGTTAACGCCTGCGACATCGGCCTCTGCGGTCTTCGGAAGATTTCGCTGCCACGAGCGCGCTGACATGAAGGTACACATACACACACCGAGGCCCACCGGAAACGCCACAGGAAATAGCTGTTTAGTGTTTGCGACGAAACCAAGCTTGTAGCGAGGCTAAGCCAAGAACATGATCTCAGGGCTCTACTTGGCTACTATTGTATCTGTGATTTAGTAATAGTCGTCCGCGTGTCTGTCGAATAAACCAAGCGAGACCGCAGGTCCGGAAGCTTTCCGAACGAGGTACGGACCACCAACCTGACAATGATCGGACATGCCCGCACCACCAGCATCCTGAACATCAACCCTGAACGATAGCGTATTGGCGAATTGCTTGTCTTCCGTCAAAGCAAAGTCGATGCTTTGACCTTTTTATTAAACTCCCCCTTGTCTTCGCATCGTTTTCTTCACCTCACAGTTTAGACATATGAACAAGGTACACAGAAGCTATATTAAGAGCGCAAATGAAACGGAACTCGAAAGTATTAGGAATAGTGGTAGATAATTTCGCTAGCGGCAAGTTAAAGATTCTCGGATTGGATTGTTAATTGACGCTTGAACTCCTCGTGAAGGACTAGAAACGCAATTTAAATGTGCTTTAAACCGGAAAAGTAAAGGAAGCAAGCCATTTTCACAGAAGATTGGTGGATTACAAACGACTGTTAATGTATGTATGTATGTTATTAATGTTAGATTTTTACCTAAAAGATTTGGGAAAAAGTTTCCTAAATATTAGTTAGATTAGTCCAGAAGTGAGGGTCACTGGCTCAAGACTGTTTTCAGATCTATGATAAGTGAATTATATATACCCTATTATATACTATTAAAAATATATAATTTAAGAATCAACTATACATGTCTTTTTTGGAAAATAGTCATAAGTAGATACATCATTATTAAGGTTAAAGCTGTACTAGAAACAAAGCCTAGAAAAAGAACTAGAAAAAAAGTATTTTAAGAAAGCCTTGTTGACGTGAATTGAGCCAGCTCTTCTGCTACTTAGTATCTGATGTATTTCGCATAGTGCCGTTTAATGATAAATCTATATAACTTCCACGAAGCATCGTTCAATCTAGCTGGTGTCTGGCCTACTAGTAGAGTCTGGACATTCGAAAGCTGTCTCTCAGAGAATATTTTTGCTCATTTACACTTTTTGCCTTTTTGCTATCGTCCTTGTCTTTGTTTCTGAAGGGAAACGTCGTCGTCATCATCATTGTCGTCGACGTGGAGGTTACTTTAAAGGAGAGGCGAGCAAAGCGTAGAATTTTTTCCCTTATTAGTTAAGGGCAAGACTTAAAGGTTGGTTGTGGCAGGAGCGCAGGACATCGGATCCTCTTGTAAATTAGTCTTTCTCGGGTTTCGGTGACGCTTGCGTCTCCTGATGTGGCCCGACGATGCCCTCTACTAAGGACAGCCACTCAGGACCACCAAGTAAAAATCTATTCCTGTTGCCCTCCCTAGCTAACGGCTGGGCAGATGAAATCTGATGCTTTAGCAACCCTCTCAGCTCAGGGCCCTTACTGTCATTTGTCTGAGACGTATGACATTGAATGGAAACGACCGCAAACGACATCCCGTCTGCGTGGTGGATGGCTGTTTTCGCCGCTATTGGCACTGCTGCCTCGTTGAGATTTCAACTGTTCTCAAGAGAAGTTAGCTTCTGTTTGTTAGATCAAATCACTTTCTCACCACATATCATCACTCGTTAACCAGCCAGAGCAAGTCAATAAACAACAATGTTACAGTAGTATAAGAGCGAAAGACAACTCACCGAACGTAAATAAAACGTGTTTTTTTAAAAAATCCAGGCGCATTTGTTGAGCCTTAGGTGCCTTTCGATATGATTCCATTGTTATTTATCGATTTTTTTCATGCATATCTTCAGTAGCCGATAGCGTTCAATGCTCGTTCGAAAACTATGCGATATCAACGATGGATGCGATAGTACAGGTAATGCATGATGTAACTTTAATGGAAAAACAGTAGTTAGATCAGCTGCCTTTCCTTGATTCATATATAGAATCATATCGAAAGGCACCTAAGGCTCAATAAATGCGCCTGGAATTTTTAAAAAAACACGCTTTATTTACGTTCGCTGAGTTGTCAACGATGGAGACAATGTGTACCAATAAAAGAATTCGATTCCGTAATAAACGCATGCAGCGAAAACGATATCCGCACGTGTTCAAATCAGCTCATTGATTGTCCCTCATAGTATGCTATTTAACACTGAAAATTCTACCCGAAGGCTTACTTATTTATTGTTCTATAAATAAAAGAAGAAGTGTTAGCTGAATCATCACTTCAGTCATCGCTTAATGCATTGGTTGCTAGCTTTAAGCTTTTCCTAAGTTTTAAGGCTTCCTAGAAAAAAAGCCTTCCTAGAAATAGCTGAGCTGAAGCGTCCGTCGGATATACGCTTCGAGTAGAAAAAACGTGAGTTAGCTTTCCCTCTGGGAAAAAGTAAAACGTTCGTCCTCTATAAACCGCCTTACGCACGAATCAGACGCGTCCATAGATATATATTCTCCTACACAGTTGCAAGTGTGCTGACATAGAAATTGTGTTGTTCAGAATACTGAGATCGACACAGCCATGCCGCAGTTAACAGAAAAAAAAGATGCCGCAGGCAGTGTTACCTGAAAAAGGCTAGTTCTTTATCTTTTGTTCTTTTCCGTGCCGGCGTTGTATCTCGATTCCGCGCCAGGTTTGCCTTCCCCATCTCGTCCCACCCTATCTCATCCGGCACGACTACGTGAATGGCGCATCAAAATGCCCGAAACTGCCCTACAGGCTAAATATAAGGGGCATTATTATGCTAGAGGTAAAGGTACTGAAGTGGCCCACAACTTATCCAGCGTTATGCGACCACGGCAACGAGCGCCGCTTGCGATAAAGTAAAGAGTCATAGGTCGATAGGCTTAATCAGATATAGCTGTTAGCTCTGTCATATTTACTGGCTTGTAAGTGCAAAATTTCTCTCTAAAAATACTTTGTGCGAACGCGTAGTCTATGTTTCAACCTTCATTGGCTTGAAGGCATTTGCTAATCCGAGTGGTTAACTGATGGAAGAGCCAATAAAACAAATTTCGATTAAAGTAATGTATAACAGTCAAATTATGCTGAATGCGGACATCTTTATTGGCAAATTGTCTTTGAAAAATTATATATTTTTCTCCTTGTATTGGTAGCTGTGCAACAGGATAGTGTTGGGTACCCTGACGGCACTCGTTCTTCAGTATACCTCAAGTTCCGAATGAACAGCCAGATTGCAATGCAAATGGCCGATTTTCGAATTTCTATCTCGATCATGATGATGCTTTTTTTGATACATAGCTGACCCTCAGCATGTTGTTTTGTAGCAACAGCGCAATAGAGGGCGCATTGGCAATTGTTGGTTCATTGCTTTCCGCATCAAACTGCGAGTGATGACGCCGACGGTGCCTACTTTCTTTCTTGACGATGGCACTGGTCTAGAGTTTCTCATTTCCGACGTTCTGGGCCTGAATCTGCATATTTTTCAGCAGACTGCCAATGTAGCAGATTGGTGCTTTGTACAAAGGGACATGAAAAATCATTTTCTCGTTTTCAACATTGGATCTTACAAACGTTCTAGTATCTTCCTCTAGATTACTACGCTACATCCTGCTATTGTGACACCTGTTTTTGTTTCTATTTCGCTTCTATTTGGCATCTAAATTTTCTTCGAAATAAAAGATAAACCTACAGAGTACGGCGTCTAAATTGAAACGCACTATATTTATTGTTCGTTATAAATGGCACGCGTTCATCCGCCACTTCCAGTGCGAGATCCTTTCCATAACAAAGGAACATACCCTCGCAATGAAACACATTGAATTCATGGCAAGAGCAGCTAGTGTCCTGTCTCTATGAGCTATACAAGTCTCTATCGAGGTCATAAATTTCTCGGATCATCCCAAATCGATAATGTTTTGTAACAAAACTAAGTCGCGAGAATTATCGCTAACTTGCTCATAACCCAGAGACTGCGCCAATCATGGGATAAAAGCAGTTAAGGTTTATGTTCTAGGTATTCTACTATAGTTTCCCCCTAGGAAGGCAAATGTACCACTAAAGGAATTTATCTGCATGTTTTGTGCGACCGTGGGTAGCTGAAGGGTATGAAGAAATATCATACGTCTTCCAGTAAGGGGGTACCAACTCATACAAACTGATTAGCCTAGGACTGGCCGCCGAAAAATACAAGCGTGTCCTGGTATACGCATATATGAGCGTTGAATAGTCCAGATTTGACGCTATTAGATTACTATGTAAGAAGCATTATTGAACAAGACTCGCCCACTGGTGGTGTCAGGGAAACGTTTGCAGAACTGCTAAGGGAACGCTTGAAGCGAGCCTATGAGTGGTTTAGGTCCCACATGAAGCTGTAATCGCGGTGAATGGTGGTTATATTGAATAAATGTAACTATCAGAAATAATACTTTTAACAAGTGTAGAAAATTTTGCCGAGAAATCTTATATATAGTTAAGCAATGAGCTATAGGAAATAATCCTAAATTAGGTGGCGTGCCCTGTGTAAATAATAAAATAAGTCCTTATGATGTGGTACATGTCCAGTTATCTGCAGTACGTATACAGCCGTATGCATAATAATGTGCTTTCGCTGGCCCTACTGCTTTACGCGGAATCACAACGAATACGTCAATGTGACTCAACGAATACTCCCCGTAGCACAAAGGCTGCTCTGAACTCAGTGATGGTTGACTCTACCCTTGAATCTGCTTTTTCCTATCATATATAGGTAGTACATCATACGTGTACATACTTTTTAGTCGTCATCGATGCACGAAGTCCTTGTTGTTAGTGTAACGATCCTAGTTTTGGCAAATGCGCATTTGTGCTTATACTCCGCAATGCCTTTTCTCTCGTGCTGCTCCTTTTCTTCTCGTTTGTCCGCGCTCCTTCGCTGTCCCTCTTCCGGCGCGGCTCCTTTTCAAGAACTTCGTCCATTTTTGCAGACGACATGGCCGCCCGGCCTCATCGATCGCATTGACTGCGTCGTCGTCTTGCGGAGGGTCGCTGCAAACGGGACTACCATCGTCGCTACCGTCCCGAGTACTACTGTCGTTTCTGGCGCCGCTGGTGCTGCCACTACCGCTTTTGCCATTCCACACACCAGTTTTCGCTTTTCCCATTTTGATTTTGCTCGCTCTTACTCCAGTATAGGTTTCCTCTTTCACCCGCTCATCGGCGTGTTGAAAGAAGAGGCTCTATGAGAAGTCATGCGAAAGGGCATTTTCGTAAGCTGATGTTATCGTGTGTTGCTGTTCCTGTTTAAAGGTTGGAACAAAGGCTAGCTACTAAGCGAGCTATGTGAACTGGCTAGGTGGTGCATGGCGGCAAGGACGTGTGAACACGACTTTGGAAAAATTAACTGTTTCCCGATACTGGATTGGAATTACGTTTCAGTTCGGCACGGGTCTCCGACGGTAGCCGTTGCTACTCGTCATTCGAACGAAGCGGCGGTACTGCCTGCCGTACCTCTGTTCGACGTCCCGTAGACTGCCTTTGGGTCTAGGGCTGCTGCCGCCGCTTTTGATATAGGATACATTGCAGAATCAACGCTGCGTGCAGTGGCAGTGCACAAGCATGCTGGGCATTGGGCGCCGAGTACCGGGAGCGCAGAGCGCTGATAGTATAACAATTCGACATGGGGGTCCGAGCGATTCTGTGAGAAGCGGGAGGCACACGAAGAAAAGGGGGCAAATACGTTCTTGAAGCGAACGAAGCCAGCGTTCGTTCGTGGGTCTGTGGCAAGCAAACTCACTACTTTGTGTGGGAGCCCTGGAGACCCATGCATACCTTTTTACCAGCAGTAACGGTAAGTCGGATAGGGTGCTGGCCGGTTAACGGTGACAGCACCAGGTTGGGAACGACGGCCAGCTTTCTTTCCTATTTCGACAACCTGACCTAGCTTAAGTTTTGTCGTAGTCGAGTTTCTAAAATGAAAGGAAGAGTGCTCTGATTGAATTTTCAATATTTACTTGTCTTGTACTACTGGCTATATATATATATATATATAGCTAATGATACGTAATGATCAGCCAGTGAAAAAAGTTGCGAAGTTTGGCAGAGTTCTGATGTTTGCCGAATCGTTGGTAAGTAGTCAATTAGGCGACACAATGGTGGAGAATGACAAAAGGTAATAGAGACTGAACGTATTAGTCGAGTAGAGTTACTGGGCTTTCCACTATAGCGTGCAGTACAAAGAAGCACTTCCCAGAAAAGGTTTTCTGAAGTTACGGTTTCACGGTCCATCCTACGACTAAATAGTCTCGGACAAATGTATAAGCTGGATACAATATTTAACAGTTACCCTTTTTAACCTGCAAACATGTACAGTATATATACACAAATCGTTATTAAACATTGGAAAAGACGTAAGTCTAATAGAACTAGGATAAAGCAAGTAGGACAAGGCTATTTGCTAGGTGAAGCAAATCCTAGGACAGTTTGCCTCGTAACATTAAACCAAATCAATTTCGAAAAATCGACGGGTACACATAGAGCGTCTCTATATGCTCAGTACTCTTGAAGCACTAGTATCTGTTTCATTAGGTAGTACACTGCCTTGTGGTATTTTAGGCAAGTATAGCTCGATACAGCGTAATATTGAATTGTTGAAAGTTCAAAGCAAATATCCTCTACATCTTAAAATAATATTACCATTTGCTATTTTGTGGTAATACTATAATATCATTACTTCTTTGATTTCCAGGTGACAAACTGTAACAAACAATTTGTATATTTTTTATATTGAAATTATATTAACGCTTTTAGTTCTTTTAATTTTTGCCCGATGTATGTGGTCTAGCGTTGTCATGGTGGCATCACAGGTTTCTATTCACTAGTTTAGGTCTATTTTTTCGATGGTTTGTTGTAACCTTGTTATTTGTTGGCAGTCGAGGCCCGAATCAATTGTTTTATAGGGTTGTAACGGTTCATAATGAGCGATTCCTTTCCAAAGCCACCGAACACATAGTATCGCCCTCTTTGGCATAAAGTAGACCTTTGCTAGAAATTATCGTCAAATTAAAGATCCACCTTTTATTATTGAGTAACTCGATTCTGCTGCGTGTCTTTAGAGTCTCGCAGATGGAAATGCCATCGAGCGGGTTACCTCGTATGACACCCAAACGTCAAACTTTTTTGTAACCAACTCTCTTCGAATGGTTCAAAATTGTCTGGTAGTAAATGTCTAGTTCCTTGGCGATATCATGCTTACACGTGAGCCGCTATTGTCCAACTTTCAATATATCCATCAACTAGTTCCGTTCCCACCAGAAGAAACATTTTTCACATCGAAATTTTCGAAAATGACACCATTCCTTTTCTGATAAAGTATCTTGGCCGTAAGCAGCACAACTTTTTTTATGGGACCGGACAGGACTTGTGCCTTAATTGCAATCAAATGGTAATATTCAGTGAATTTTTACAAAAGTTTCATTCTTGAAAGTCTCTATCTTAACTCTAAAGAATTGTACTTCGACAACGTTGGCACGTTTACTAAAGTTAAACTTCAGCCTTCGAAAGATATTAAGCCCGACCGGATGCGACCCATGTTACCTGAAAGAAGGTGCCTTAAACGCCTTTAGCTTAAAAAAAATCGGTCCATACTTTCTCAAAAATCGATAGTGTTCATGGCATATCACCATTATCTATCTGTAGTAACTATTGTAACAAGCAGTAGATGAAAAGGGAATTATTTGATCCGTCTCTTTGATAATCCTTATTCAAAAAGGCCCCGCTCATGCTTTCCGCTATGGGAACGTTGGTCGTTCTAAAAGTGTCGCTTGGTGAAAATTTATACCACTAGGGTTCGCTGCTTGCTAACCAGACAGCCTACGTAGAAATAACCTTAGCAAATGTGCTGTTCAGCAGACGACAAGAACCTAAAGTCCAGTACGTGATTTGAGCGGCCTTATTAGGAGCAGCTTAAGCCGATAGGCAAATAAAAACGAAATTAGTACCTGGTGTTCTGCGCAAATAACGATGATTTATTGACGCTACAGAGAGCTGGTTCACCGCTTTATTGTGCAAATAACATCACGGCCTACGTCCGGGATTCCTTATCTAGGGATGACCCAACACTTTGCTTATTATATACAGTGAAAGATCCTCAATTAAATAGTTGATATTGTCAAAAGGTTTGTAGTCCATAATTTTATTTTTATTGTATTCTACGTTTATTATTAGCAACGTGAAGCAATCTTAGGCACGGTACAGATCGAGGCTAACATATGTCGGTAAACCATACTATATAAAATGCTGCCCGCAGACCTGTTTTTATAGATAAGCATCAGTGTCACCTACATGTAACAAAAAAAAGAGTCGATATTTACATTTTACAAGCTGTTAGGAAAAAGCGGCTTCAGTATTCTCCTTCTTTCTTCTATATTATGATTTACAACTACTATACAGACTGTATGTCGCACAATCTTCCATAAAATGATCTTATTTTGTTTCCAATTAGATAATCATTCAACTCTCACTTTGTTTGGCTCGAGAGGTGGCATTTGAGGACTTAGCTGCTTGTGGGACAGTTAATCAACAGTTCCAGTATTATGCTGGATTTTGTGACGCGAGTGGTCGAAAGTGGGCTCATCATTGGGTGGGCAAGAAAAAGCGAAGAGGTTCAGGTCGAGGTCACAGACCGCTCCAAGGTTTACGATCCGTGGTTGAAGGGAACCCGAATTTGGTTGTTCGATCGGTTACCCCCCCCCCCCCCCCCCCACTCCATGAACGCCTCTATCTTCCTGCTACGCGGTGGCTGCTACAATGGCTATCCCTTCATTCGTTCATCTGAAAATTGGCGGCAAGTCTCGCTACTTACTGCTCCCTGTCCATCTACTCTGCACAATAATCGAAATAGCTGACGGTAGCGAGTGCGACGGCAGTCGTAATGGTGCCAGCAGCGGAACCATGATGACTTTGTCTGCAGAGAATTAAGCCTGTTCTGTCTGTTTCTTTCTGTGTGCACGCGTGCTGCTGAATGTACGTGTGTCTATGCTTGTGGCCGTGTGCCCAACTTATGTGCGCTTTACTGTGTCTTAGTCAGAATGTAATTGTGCCTGTATGGGACTGACTGTGTATGTGTCTCGTCTGCATGTGTTTAAGCTGGCCGACCAAAGGAGCTCGCCGCAAACCCACCGAGTCCCACAGCCACCTTGCTCCGTGGCGACCATTCGGTGACGTTAGTATCAGAACTTTACTTATGGGCTCCATCCTATCCATCGAATCGTTTAGTTGCCTACGGGACCTTCCCTGGCTAGCTCTGGTTATTGCAGCGATGGTAAACCGACTAGGATGGTCGGCTGCTAGTTGCCGCTTGCTGCAAGCCAAACGCGTGGCTAAGCTGGACTATGGTCTACGGGCTGATGTACTTCGTCAAGGGACCGTAGGACGGCAATCGGACCATGATCCTGGTGGCGGTGGTGCTGCTGGCACCAAGAACGGAAACGCCAATGCCGGTGGAACCAGACAAACGGTTACCAACTCGACCGGAACTGACGTGGACGCAAGATACACTGCAATCACGCCATAGACACGCATGGCTGGGATCGACTTATCGAGGTTAGATGGACGCGCGCCGGCCAGCGTCCTAGTGGTGGGGGGGGGGGGGGGAAAGACTGCAAAGAAGCGGGAGTTAGAAGGACGGAAAAGGAAAGGATCTAGGGGCCAAAGAAGGCAAGGAAGCAGTAACCGATTGTTATTTCTCGTAGCGGCGCTGGTGATCCGCTCTTTTCCCAACTGGCCGGCTTGGCAGCGACGCATTACGCTAGCCATGTTGGTCCAATAGGTCGTCAAAAGAAGGGAGCAAGAGATAAAGAAATGGTGAGAGCTAAGAGAGAGCCAACGAAGTCTTCAACGACTCGTTCATCCAGCCGGGGTCCAAAAAGACATTTTCTGGTCAACAACGATGACCAAATATGACTGAACGACATTGAAAGAGAGGCCGAGATAGAGAAATGACTAACGGACGATGTAATAAACATTTAATGATAATCGAGTTTGTACAATGCCTGCTAGGTGATCGCTTCGGCACTCCGGCCAAAAAGAAACCAGAAACATTTGTGTAGGGAAGCTGTCTCTCAAATTTTAGATATATCATAGCTTCCGGTCGAATGAAGGAACGCCGTTATAATGGGCTAGCTATGAGTGGTTAGGTTGTTTTTCAGGCGACTTAGAAAACTGTATTAGGAAGAAGTTCAGAGCTCTAACACGTGCTGTCTTCTGTAGTAAATGTTCTAAACTGGTATTATACTAAGAAGTTATGTAGAGGACTCATTAGAAAATTAGATGTATACCAATTATGGCAAATATTCGCGATATATAAACCTGCTTCTATGACTTGTCGAAAGCCGCTTGTAACCTGCACAGAATTACATTGAAAATACGAACTATTCAATAAGCCCTTATGGGTCTGTTAGGTACAAATCAGCATGTCAAGAAAACTCTAGAAAAGTTTGCTATAGCGCGTTAACAGTATTGCAAGTAAATATTATTATATGTTTGAAAAAAGAACCTTTTCATGAGAATTCCCTTTGAAGAGTACCTATCGGATGCGTCTTACAACTACTACGTATATAGCTTACGGATCCTGCTTAGAGTGCAAGCGAGATGAATGGAAAACAGTGTCGACCTCTATTAGGTAGAAAAGGCCCATGAGCCATTTTTTTAATGCCAGCTGATTCTATTTCGACCTTTAAAATAGGTCGTTCCGAATGTCACAAAGACTAACTAATCGTTACTGACTCAACATGATTTTTACCTGAATCTTTATTATTATATAATACTCCTTTACGTAGCAGTATGTTAGAGCTATCAGATTGCATTTGAAGACCTTCAGTGACATTGCTTGTCAGGTTAAGATTTCTATTATTTCGCTTATCTCAAATATGGTAGTACCCAAAGTTTAACGGTCATGATAAAGATACGGCTAACTATTTTTAATACATGTCTACATGTGATTTGATGCTATAGATGCCCTCCATGGCAGCCTTGGCGTAGCACAACACCCGTTACCAAAGCATCAACATCAACAACGACAATCATAACAGCAACAGCAATTATTGATCAAAAGGAAGCTAAGTGAAGAGAATTACAGGGCCTGGATGATAACTGCAGCAGTTTCGAAAAGCCGAACTTCAGGAACTGGAGCCGGTAAGATCATCATTGCCAAGTTCCAGTCAGCAAGGGGAGACACCAGCGAAGGCGGCCAGTAAAAACAGAAATGAATATACACCGAATAGAGCGGATGCTGAGAAAGCTGTAAGGAGTGACGGAACGAGTAGAAAAGGGCGGTCCAGAAGCGAGGAGCGAAGAAAAAGAAACTGCGAACTTGACAGAGTAATTTGCACCTACAAATTTGCTCAAGTCCCCTTCTGCACCCGCCTGTCATCGCCGCCCTCTCCCCCTCAACGCTCTTTTCGGTCTCCCAGCGTTTTATTCTCCGGGTGGCCGAAGGCTTCTAGCAATCTTTTTCGTTCCCGCCTTTCGGCAAACGTGAATGAACCGGCAGACACTATTCAATAATAGGGGTGCCAGCGTTCACTGGTCGGCTCTGCTACAGAACTGCTGCTGCTTTAATGTGAATTCATATAAAAATTCCGGCCGGTAGTTGTTCGTCCACTGCTACTACTACTACTACTACCACCACTACTACTGCTACTACTACTGCTGCTGTCGCTGTCGCGTGCTGTGCAAAGCGGTGGCAGAGCAGAGAATAGTAGCCTGGTGGCTCCCTCTGCTGTGCGACGCTACTCCTCTAGTAGCCTGTCTTGTACGGCAGGGCTAAGGCCCAGCGGCAGACGCGGGCTTTCGACTTTTAGCCTGAGCCCTTATTCCGCTTCAAAGAGTGCATTGATGAACTACTTCACTTTCGTTGTGCGTGCATGTATATATGTATGTACATACAAAGTCTTCTTTCTTGGAAAGGTAAAAGAAAGATCACAGTTTGGCCGAAGACAGCATCTGTGAAGTGAGAAAAGGTAAAAATCTTACCACATTATAAGCGTGTAACGTGAACCGAAGTCAATCGGTTTCGACCGTTTATAACTTCAAGCTCGTTGCAGTTATCAATATATAGTCAGGCTCTATGATGAGAGTAGATATTGTATCGAATAAGGTATTGTGTGTTGGGGCCGAAAGCTGTGCAGGTTTGAAGTTGGTGCGAAGCCCAAAAAAAACATTAACATCGTAGGGGAAGAATGGAGGCCCAAAAATGCAGTAGGACACCAATCTGAAACCTATGCAAGAGTTCTGCTAGACGGACGGTTCGAGTAAATGAGATTCCTTTCTAGAGATCGAACCCAATCTTAGTATTTATAGGAAAGTAAATCGTTTTTAGGCAAATGCTTAGCCAAATTATGAATAATGTTATTAATGTCTCCTTGTCTTATTACCTAATCCAAGGACGTTCCCTTTTTAGCTAAGACCCGTCGTCTAACTGACAACGTAAATAAGAATTTGGGCATGCGCCTTCTCAAGTGTCTGGCAATCTCAAAAGCTAGAAAACGAAGATATGCTGCTTTTAGAGGAAGTTTGAATATTTTTTGCTTACTACACCTACTGCGGCAATAGTGGGCGCAAAAAGAGATATTCGCGCTACCGCACGAAAAGCTCTTCGACAGTTCTTCTCAGGTGTGCTCGAGATGCTCTTCTATGTATGAAATTTTTAATATAGCGCCTGAGGGGCAAACTGATCTGCGCGCGTTCTGTTTTGCCACAGCAGCACAAGAAACCTTGCGTTTAGCAGTCTATAAAATTCGTCCTGAGAAACTCCGCCGCGGATGCGGTACACTGGTCGAACAAACGTAACAGTAGGTCTCATAGCTTTAGACAAGAAAGAAGAAGGTTAAAAAAAACTATGTACGCATAATACGCGACGAGTATGCCTAAACGTGTTCAGGATATAAGATAAAGGGTTGTTTCAAATGTGTCTAAAACGTCGGTCGTTGGTATTTGTGCTGAATACTTGTAGTTAAGTAATATCTACATCGCGAAAGACTTCCTCGACGACGGCCAGCAGGACCTATACTTTATAGGATAGATCACTGTTGCTCAGGGTCTCAAAGGGTAAACTTTGTTATATTATATGTTATTATACTTAATATGTTGCTAGTGGAAATTTACTTATGAATTTTATATCACATCATGCGTCTTAAACAGGATCCGGCATAGCACATTTATGCTGCATACGACAGTAACCTTACAAGCTAGAGGTGTAATTCCTACAGCTAAGGTCCGTACAGGGCCTAATGCAGTAGAGCAAAGCTGGATAGGGTACGTTGTTTTGCACACGCATAATGTAGTGACTTACATCTAATGCGTTGGTGTTTCCTCACTCAAACTGATCTATACGACACATTATTTTCGCATGCTTTTCTTCCTATAGGGAATCATTTGTGTTAGATCTTAGCAGTCGTATCCGATAGATCCGCAGTCACAAAGTAAGAATTTGCAATGCTAATATACACTGAGATTCATTTAGATACTTCCCACCACAGATTACAGAATGTGATAGTGTTCTAATAGCGCAACTAGTATCTATCGTTGATGAACTCCGCTTGCCGCCATTATTGTTGCTGTTGGCAAATGTACTGATTGGGCGTTCTGACAAGACCGGAATAGACGTCTGATTTCGCTACGACGAGATGCTAGCAGTAATGTCTAAAATACGGGACGGAAGAGTCGCAAGGCTAAAGCATGTTACTCTTCAGTGCCATCTTGTTCTGGCATCTTATTTTGTACCCGTCCCTCTGTTCTTTGCCGTCTTCCATTTCTGTTTCCTTATGTAGTCCATGTTTAAGCGTTCAGCCGGTTCCTATGGCACACCAACTGCCCTTGGCATAAACATCTTCACTGTTGTCTTAGCTAAGCTATTCAGGACCCGAACCATGCAAACGGGCCTGGAACTATACTTAATGCCAGTTATAGTTGAACACTAGGCTACGTACGTTTAGATTGTTTCTAAGCAATACTAACAATGTAGGCAGGATGAACCAGGTCCGGCTAGCTGAGTGTTACGAACCGATCGAAGTGTAGTTAGGCGCCCGCGGTATATAAAAACGAAGGCAATGTGTAAGTTGTGACAAGTACTATTCACTAAATTTAATGCCAGCACCTTTTCTAGCCGCCTCTAGTTGCTCTAAGCCGTAATGTCTTATTTGATTCGTCAGCATATAAACACTGTGAGTGCACGTTGTGTCGTAAATTGATCAACGAAGAGAGCCAAAAGATGTGGGTCTTCGGGAATGAAGAGTTACATTGAAATATAATACTGAAATTATAATTTTTTGGAAAAACACAACGCAGGATGCGATGTAATGGGACAAACAATCACGTAACTATTCCTAGGTACTACTAGAACGGCGCTAAAAAATTCCTGAAAAAAAAGAAAGTAAAATATAATACATAGTAATGGCATCCAGAGATCGTTGGTCTCTGGACGCAAACGCTATTGTATTTGGTCCAGCTTTGTCGTCTTTACTCTGAAAGATTATGTGGCCTCGACGTATACGTCCCACGGGTACCAATTCATTATCCGACATCTATTGTGGTTGTACTGCATTAAATAGGACAAGTGGACCATAATAAATTCATACTATGCCTCATATCTGTCTCTGGATTATTTACTGTTGGCCGTCAGCACTCTTCTGGTTACGACATTCATCTGCGGATCCTTCCATTGAGCCGTACCCTGATATATGAGCATACTCTCGAAGAAACTGGTTGGCTATTTTGAAGCAAAGGCACAATCAAGTTTATAAAGTCAAAACTATAGACGTGCGCGTCTGAGGACAACTTCACAACAGATGCATCTCATTGGGCATGATTTAGACACAAAGCAGAAAGAAATAGGATAAGCAATGGCGCCCTATATTTTGGATGACCGACCTCTCTACCGCGACTGCATCGCTTGTTTCTGCCATCAAAACCCACAATTCACGCATACGACGTGAATTCGTTTACTCGAGAGCGCGGAGTATAGTGAAAGGTGAAGGAACGGGTACGCTCCGGTCGTTTTTTTATAGAGATGATGGAGGAAAAGTCTGGAGACTAATCAGAACTCACTTCGCAAAACAGAAATTAACGAGATAGAACGGACTCGACTGGGCGTTTAGCGGGGTTGCGAAAATATGGTTCGCGACCTAATACATCAAACCTTCAAGTTGACAATTCTTTTTTTCAGCTTTTTATATCAAATATCTCGAACCTTTAGCCTATTTCGATTCGTTATCCAATATGTCCTCGGCGTGCGTTATATTAGAAATAAATATTAGAAACGCCGTTTTCAGTATATGCTAATGACCAGTACGAGCATTTCGTCATATTCAACCGTAAGGTAAACAATGATGCTATTTAAGAACTAGCTCCTGATTATTTAACGTAGTATAGATGACTGACATATTCGGTGATAATTAGATATACCTTCCGCTATTTTATTATGTGGCGGCCATGATTCGGAGTTTTTAGAGCAAGACGGGCTTAACCTAAGTTACGTCAATTCGTTATTCATTCACCTTTGTTTTTGTTTCATTGAGGCCACACTCGGCCTTCAGTAAATCGCGGTCCTCAACTCGATATCGACAGTTAGTTGTTCCGTTCTTGCTACGTTACACATCTATCGCTTTGCACGTTTGCAGTTGGCCTTTCGGCGTATTCTAAAAGTATATCGTTTTATGGCAACTATCTCATAAGCTTGTTCATTAGTATCAATCTGATAGCCCACTATAGCCTAGCTTAGGTTAGAGCAATTCGATCTATTAGCCTTCTAGCGTTTAATAAACCCGTTTCCTTAGATCAGTGATTTCATAAGCCTGTGCTGGTCATTGATAGTCCAACATAACCTATAGCGTTGTTGAAGTTATCCTGTATTTTTTATTAAAATACAAAAACAACGTTATTGCCTAACTGTAGCTCTTCGATCAACCTTTCCCAGTGTGTACCAATTTGACTCGTACCAGATTCAACTTATTGTAGATTATAGCTCGATTGTAAATCAAAATATTCCAGTTATAGTTTTCGTTCAGTGATTCCGTTAGCCCATCATATCTGCCTTATTACAGTAATTACATTTATTTAACCTAATTGTTTAGTCCTTCTGTTACAGTTTATCCGCCACTAGACAGAGAGCTGATTCCGACTAAATTACCTAAAGCAAATTCAATTCAACCTGTTCGAAGTTAATATCTAGCCTTGTAAGCTATACCAGCCTGTCAATAGAACCTTACCTAACCTGAAATCTAGTTCCGATGGAGACGCACTGGCTTACCATTCCCCAAGTGCTTTGCTCTCCTGTTGAGACGCCCCTGCCATTTTAGTTGCCCTCCTTTTTTTCATCGCAACTCATTCGCTTAGCCATAACTTACCTCTCCAGTTTCGAAACTAGCCAACAGCGGTAAAACAAATAACCCGAAGGGCTTAAACTTGTCCGAAATTAATAAGACACTGAAAAGGATATTCAGCCTATTGCTAAAGTTTAATGCGCAACCCACCTCGAAATCCAGCTCGTCGAGTCTACCAATGATCAGATCAAAACGAGCTCGAACGTATTTGGTGTACAGGTAGAAATACAGACTGATAGGCACACGCCCAAGTGTAGTGCCCAACAGATCGACAGATTTGAGGATTAACCACAATGCCTCAGTAATGACGTCTCAGTATGACTGTGTAACATTTCGTCGAAGACCTATCAGGAAACAGTCCTTGCCATACGAATAATTAGAGAATATTGGTTAGAAGAAAATCCCGCCCTATTATTAGCCTTCTTCAGGTATTCGGTCATATTGAACCTGGATTTTTCCCAACAGATTTGTGCAAAAACATGTTGCTCGTGTTGTAAAAAAATATGATTTCGGGAATCCAACCATTTACCAGTAAAAATTTATACCATGTATTAAATATGGCATTAATCAACCACGTACGCCACCACATTCGAACACCAGAACGGATCAGATCAAACACTTTAAAAATAGACACTCGGTGCGGCTTTTATATTCAAGAGCTTTATTTATTTATTTATAGTCGCGTAACATAGGTGCATAAGGAAGTAATATTGGGTAAAGACATTAAGTGAAATAGGCCAATCACGTGTGTACATTAAATAGATATATTTACGTTTATTCAGCTAAAGAAAATTAGATATTGGTGTCGCTTTTGAGTCACTCTATACAAGCCCTGCCATGTTCGAGCATATAAGGGCAAAAAAATTGTCGCATAAAAAGCTCGTGACACTGCCCCTGGCAGAACGAATCCTTCAGCTTATCAGCATCTTTGTTATAGTTTTTGTTGTTGCTTTTGATGTGAGCCCGTTGGCCCATTACTGCGATTGCCTCCAGACATGCACTTCTTGCAAGTCAAGGCCGCTTTGCTTCTTCTTTCGTACTACAGTCAGCCACAATCCGATCGCGTCGGATAGCTGAGACAAAGCAATACAGGGAACAAGTCAGCTGGCGAACATCTATTATATTGTGCTATATGCGTTGATGCGTATAACATTACGGCCTGTACGCCGAGGTTGAACGCGCATGGCTTTGGCCGACGTTTGGTGGGGTGGATCTTCTCTGCTTAATGGACATATTGGAGACATTGCGTTGGTTTGTTGGAGCCTGGCCTTGTAGTCTTGTATCGCTTCAATACCCTGAAAAAGGTTTCGGAGGCCAAAAAAGATAGGGCAGTGCTTCACATAAGCGTAGACTACTTGTTGCTTCCTTTATCAGGAAAACCAAGTTGGAAAAAAAGAGAAAGGGGCATGGCACCGTCTCAAAGCTGCCAACGAAACTGCGAGCTAGAAACGTGTGCGCTTACTCAGGCAAAGGCGTCCATTTCCTTTGTAGAAGCAGCAAATAGCTACGTGAGCACTCCCCAAGTTTTCCCGTTCTCTTAATGGCCATAACTTATGTTATCTGGACGATCTGAAATGTTCGCTAATATCAGCTCTACTGAAGAATGGTGTGACCCGATACGTAACGGCGGATCCGCTAGGAGATGAATAAATGCTTTCGACGTGAAATTTAATCTGAAGGTCGTATTGAACTTGGTTCATATTGGAATTGGTATCAGATTCTGCTATGACGCTCAAAACCACTTATGGCTTTAACGTATACTCCCTGTTAGAGTTCAAATCCAGTGATGCTCGTAGTATTCTTCTACAAAAGCTGCTCACATCGTAACACAACTTCTACGTTACTAATGACAGGTTATATAGGTTTATATATATGTTTTAAATAACGTTAGTTGTCATTTTGAACTGGTTTTGGTATAAACAGGGTAGTTAAAGCTACAAACAATGTTTTTAGACAGTGTGCATTCTCGTTACTTCAGAGCCGTAATTTTCAAAGTTAATCAGACGTTGGTTATATTCATATATATTTTCGTAGTACGAAACGTATTACCAGAACCTCACGCATTAAAGCCATTGTTATTTTAAACCTAAAAATGTCTCAAGTTTTAGGTATAGTACCACGGTTGGGCACCGCTTCAGCAGCTGGCTCTGAGCATGAAAAAAGCTTTGAATCTAGTCTACTACGCGTTTCCATTTCTTAGCTAAATGCCTTAAGTGTACCTGTAGAAGCATTTTTCTCTTTCCATTGAGTTAATTTCTACGGGCCAAAGCAATCAGTGTTATTTTCTGTTCTGATTTCTCTGACTATTTGTTCTTCCCTGTGATATATCTATTGCGATGCAGTTAAATACGATTAATTACTATTTACGCAGTTTTTTTTTCGGCTTCTATTTTCAAGACATTGAATTTAGCCCCTCTGCTTGCTACGGGCAGCTTTCCTGGATCGTTTTTCTTGTTTTATGCGGTGCATGTAGTGGCAATGCTAGTAGGACGGGGCTGGGATTCTCGACCAACTCTGTACATGTAGTAAACCCGTCTCCTATTAAATTGTAAACACTATGTGTGTCTAAATATAAACATTACATTTATTCATGAAGAATCGGCGTATGTATTCAAACACGTCCCTTTGAAGAATCGTCGTCTGAATGCAGAGATAGTTTTGAAAGATGATCATTTCTAATATGACGTTGGTCTTATATCTTCTGACAAGTGTATAGTCTATAGCGTGGATTCATCGTGATATTTTCCAGTTTTAATGAAAACATTTCCTAATCATTTCCATGTATGTTTGCCTCGGCCTGGTGAGTGCTTCGAGGCTTTTGTAAAATTCTTCGAAAAAGACGTCAAAGAAATTGCAAACTTATATCGGGGCTAATACTAATACCCCAGGGCGAAATTGTCTGGCTGATATTTATTTGTTTCTAGGCCACGTTAGAGGATCATAGTTAGCTTAGACACCAACATCAGTCTCCACAAAAATCTGCGGATTCGATATAGACTAGCTGGACACGCCATATGAGCCAGCTGTGGATAATTCTAAAAGTCTTAACGTAACTAAAAATGAGCATTATTTACGTACGTTTTACCTATATACGTCAATCTTCTTCTGCCCATATCTGCGCAAGTTGATTACCAAGTAAACCTAGCTTTGCTCAGACGATCTGCTGGTTGTGGTAGCAACTTCTGCTATCTACAGCGGCCACTGACCACCTGGTCAGGGTACGTCGACAAAAAGTAGCCTTGAAAACAATACATGTGAGGTAAAGATCATGAACTTCAGACATGGGTAGAGGTTCCGAATGCCGGGAAGGCATTGTCTAAATCGACAACGGTTAAAACTAGTAAATAGATTTAGATAAATAAATAGATATACACATCAGGCCTTTCACCGTCTATATCGACAAAAACGCACAAAAAGCACTAGGGACAGAAATTTCATTGTGAAAAATGCACACGTTTCCGCTTAACACTACTTGCGTGCCTTGACGTAAAAACTCGACAGATTGCGTCATACAGCATTCAGTTATTATCTAATGGATTTAGGATTTTCATATAGCACTGATCAAATCGAGTAAAATCAGCCGTTTCAATCTGAATACGAAATCTATTCCGTGCCGCTTCACCAAGTTTCGAACCGTAGACCCATGAGTTATAGGTTTGGTGGATGTGCAAAGGATCAGTGGTCCACCAAATGGAGCTGCCGTTCGAAAAAACAAATGAAGACCCTATATTTATATATTAGGGTTATAGTATGGTTAGGCGACGAAAAGATTGGGAGTTACTTTGCGAGAATATTTGCTCTGTTGACTGATGGCCGTGACAACTTTTAGCAGGTTTTGAGTGGTCACTTAAAGCGGTCTTGCTGTTTTGCGTGGTAGGTCTTTCAGGTGGCTAGTAAATAACAGTAACAACAATAATTATACTTTTTTTCATTTAAATGTTGAAAACTATTTTCTAGAAATATAGAACGCGATTAATAATGTTTTCGCTTACTTTTTCATCCAACTGAAACCGTAGCAGATAACAAAACCCAGATGCGTTGTCTTCTACCTAATATATGCGTATCCACCGAACACGATACGGACATGTCAAAAACATGTACTTAATTAAAAGCAAGGAAACCATGTGTTTGTACTTGAAAGGCGACTAATAATAACACCAGAGGGCAGAGAATCAGTAGTTCGGCGAACGTTTCTAGTCAAAGATATTCCTACTATACTTATATTGGCATAGGCGGTGAAAGCAATCGTGGAGTGATTTCTGCGCATCCAGAACTGTTAACCTCCGCATGACATAAATAACGTAATGTTTGTTCAGCCCAAAGCCAACGATTGTTTGCCTTTGTTTGTTACGCATAACACCAATAAAGGTCATTCGACACTGTGAATTATTTCGGTTTGCCCTTAAAACAAGCGGCCTATTCTAAAGAATCTATTTCGGTGTGTGTACGAGTCAATCAAGTTTGTATTGCAAGTCAATCCGAAGTAAGTAAAAGTCCGAAGAGAGTCTTGTTTAAATAAATCTACCGACGAAAGGCCGCGTACCGCATTTCGAACCGTTAGTCCGCAGCCATTTTCCTTCCGTAGGAAAGGTGCATGGAGCACTTGCAGCCGCCGTTGAAGCGCTGCTGAAGTGAAGGAGTAGGTGGAATATGCAAATCAGTGTTTATGTTTACTCCTTTCTGTCTGATCAGTCTCAGATCTGCTACCCGCTAGCTGGTCTTCTACCGCCATTTGTTGTCAAGTCACTCTAGAGCCTTAAGCAACGCTGCCATTTAGTGCACAGAATTTGCAAACCAGGATTTTGGAAGAGAAGGCTGCCTATTTCATACGGTCCAAGGCACTACACATTAATTACGTGTTGCAGGCATATTTCTATAATTTTCTGCACAAAGTATGAGTATGTGCATACAGAAGAAAAGGAAAGTAGTTTTGGATGACGAGCCGCGTTGTAGATATAAGTTAACTATGGAGCATACCACTACATATACCGAGTAAAAGTGCTCCAACCTTCGAATGCCTTTTGTTATTAGAATCGTATATACAAAGTGAAATATTACCAATCTCTCGTCCAAAACAGCAGAGTTAAAATAAATAAAGTCCAAAATATCTTAGAAAAGACATAGTCTTGTTGCATCTTCTGTCTGAACCTTCAATTTCTGTGCTCTGTGATTCCGTTAGCAATTAATAGCCCTTGTTGGTTCATATATTTTACAAACATTATAAATAACCTTCTTAATAACCGACTCTCCATCTGCTGCTAATCGGACACGACACGGAATACGAATACACTTTTACTCGTGTTACAACTTATATATAATAAGTTGAAGGCACTTTTGAGGAAACTATTAATTTGTACCTTTTGAAACAGTCTTTTATAGTGCGAAAATTTGCTATAATTTTCCCTCTCCTTGTCGTTTATTGCGGACACTCATTTTCCGGTTGGCTGCGCATGATTATCTAAAATTTAAATATCGGGGCGAACCGGGAGTGTTACATGGGCCCTTTCCATTGTACTTTTCCCGCTTCACTTTCTTACTCGTTGACATAGCATAAGCGCAAAAACGCTGACAGGATTCGCAGACACGAGACACATCACATAGACAGGAAAGCGAACATAACCAGTTAGGACAACAACAACAATGACCAGAGAGCGACTTAGCATGGAGCTCATTATCCTCTTTTGCCGTACTCTTTTTGGTGGTCCGTTCTTTAAACGTCGCCGTCATTCTCGTCGCCGTCCCTATGTGTAGCTGCACTGTACGAGTAAGAGTTCGCTTCCATCTCCAATCAGGATAGCAGGTAGCGCCTGTTTGCTCAAAGGCTTTTTGAGCGGATGGAATCGACGGAGAAGGCCATCGGCCCAGGAGAAACTATAGAGATAAAGGGGAATAAATCTTCTTTGGTCGCTGCTTTACTAGATTGGCACTGGTGCCTCGGCCGCTTCCGCTGGGAAGCCCCTGACATAGCAGAATGACGACACAACGACGCAAGTTGACAACACAACGAGGAAAAGAAAAGGCCGGGCTCTAAGCATTGAACGCTGACTACTGCTGCTGCCACCCAAAATAGAAGGAAATTACCTTGATTTCGAAATGTCGCGATCCGCCCGCACTCCACCCCCACTATTACTGCCAGCCCTGCTCCTCGACCTTTCCTAGTGCCCTTTCTTTCGTAGTCGTCATTTGGCTGAGCATGGTAGTTTTCAACTGATATATCTCCATGCCACCGGGTTTCGTCGCCTCAAAGACGTATTCTACCCACTGAACGTCACACTTCTGACATTCGTATAGTAATATAGCCCCGCATAGCCGGACTCGCTTTACTGCACAGAACTTCAGATCTTTTTGTTGCCCACTTAGAGGTTATTATTTGAGCGTTCGAGGAAAATAAGGGAACAAGGCATTTGATGTATTGCATATAGCTATATTGGATGCGGACCTCGGTACATGAGTATCTGGGTAAACGCTGTGCCGGCTGTTATATCTGCCTCCAACCCATTTACGGATCCCACGTCCTGTCAGATGAAAAGAACATTCAAGTAAGTCAAAAAGGAAAAGTGCGCAAAATAGTATTGGCTTGAGCTACTTAGATAGCCCTTAGCACGGGGCGTGTCCCTCGCAAGGTGTATTCGATCTCTACTTCAAACCTTTCTACTACCATATTGATATTATGGAGAGCAATCTTCTTGGACACTGCGATAACACATTCCTTATTAATTTAATTTATTAGATTTATTTATACTATGTAACTATTCATTTATGCCGGCGCAGACATCGTTCGCTCAGGATAGTTGAGAATCTAGGCAATATTAACAAAAATAAAAGACAATATTATTACCGTAGAGCGTATGGCAAGAGAGCCATGTATCCTCAAGAGAGATGTTGAATTTATCCGTACATTTTTTTAGCAATCCCAGCGCGGCACTTCCATTTCATTTAAGGGCCGGAATCGTCCATATGATCTTTAGTGCTTTCTTTAGAGAGAGAGAGAGAGAGAGAGAGAGAGAGACGTCGATACCTTTCAATGTCTCCTAATTCAACACCGTTCCTATATATTCTATTTTACACCATCTTCGTCAGTGTTCATCAAAATTACAAAAATAAATTAGACATATGCTACGCTTCTTAACCGAATCTACATGCAAAAATAATACATGGCAATCAAAAAACCTGAGTTTTCAATGTTTGGTTCCTCTAGTCTTAATCGTCCAAGCCGGCATGTTGAATGGAAAATGCGTCACACAGAGGCTGTGAATTATTGATTAAGTGACGAAATACCGTTACGTTTTTTAAACTCCGCAAAAGTCTAGTAAAACATTATTAATCTTTAATCTAGATGCATACGTGGACAACAAGACACGACTGGTCTTTCTCTCCTCGTTCTTATTCAGTGTCATGAAAGCCGTTGAATTGGTATTTGATGACCTCCATTCATCGTTCAACTGCCAACTGCTCCAAATTTAGCTCTAAGTAGAAAGTCCTCAGTGAGTACTTAAAACGGTGAATGGTGAAGGCTGGCAGTTAAGCAATCTTTAGAGGTGGCGGTACACTATCTTTTTTAACAACTCAAGGGGATAAACTTAACCGTTGAAAGCTTTCGCTTTCTTTTTTTCATTTTCATCTCCCTCATATTCGACTATTCTCTAACGGCGTCATCCCTTGACGCCTTTCAGTTTCCTCGGTCTTTATGTCTACTCGCTTTTTCTTCCCTTATCTGTCCACACTCATCCATTACTACCGATGATAATGATCATCGCAGTGGACTGACATTACCACAAGTAAGACCTTAAGCGTAACAAACAAGACATCTAAAGGGTGACCTAGCTCAGTCTTCGGCAATGTCAATGAAGGCTGTTCAGGTTTGCAGATAACACCGACTGCCCGAAGCAGTAAATTAACGTAAGGCACCTAGCGGTTATAGCTACGGATGCAACTCTGGTCTATTTTGTAATGAAGACTAATTACTCTTTTGCGCTGACATTTGTGTTGGGACAACAGCCTAAGTCGCTGGTAAAACTCATCCGCTAGGTTTAACCTCGTTATTAGAAATGCGCCGCCAAGTCGATGCCCGCGACAGGCCAATCTACTTAGGCTTGCCTTAGGTTCTGCTTGTCAATGCTTCGATATTAGTCAAGAAAGACAGCGCAGCGCTGGTTTCATGCGAAGCCCAATCCCCCATCATGAACCTGGGCAGTCATCCCTTGACTGGGCCCTAAGAGATCGCTTTACAAAAGTTCGATGCGTTATCTCTTTTCGAAGTAAAGGGAACTATTGTTTTTTTTTTCACATGTATGGACGTTCCATTGTCTCTCTCTCTCTCTCTCTCTCTCTTTCGAAGGTGAAGGGAACCGTTGAGTTTTTTCTTCTTTTGCGAACTAAGCAACAAGTCCAGCACGGCTTAGAGATAGGCATTTTGCATTGCATTCAGCAAGATCTGGGCGCCGCCGCATTAAATTTTAGAAACATTTTGCTTGTATCTCAATGTCTGTTAGCGATGAATGTAGCAAAATACACATGTGTTAATCCCAGAATAGCACATATGACAACGGGTTCTGGACCCCTGAACATTTTCGACCGACACTATTACTTCGCCAGAACACTTATTTCATTGATTGGACCTTGGTCAGACAGAATTAGTATCAAAACTGTTAGGCTTTTAAGGAGTAGTTCCGATTTTTTTAGATTCCCGTGTATAACAATCATAATACTAGCTGGATGTACATTTTGATAAATATATGTATCCTATTTGGGTTGTTTTATGCCGGCAACGTACAACACATACATCAGTATATATATAAGTATAAACTTCCTCTATGAATTCACTTGTGTGGGATATAGTTATGTTTACTGTACACATATATATACTATATATATATATGTTACATATATTATACACTAGATTCTCTTTTGGATTATATAATTTTTAATTTAATGCTTCTGTCATCGAATGGAAGGGAAATCGATCGTACTTCGTTACGTACGTTGCCTGCCATTGATTAAACAATGGACTCATGAATTGCCATGTATTTCGTTCGTTTACCAGAGACCAGTGTACGCCGTAGTCTCAATACGATACAATTGTATGAATGAAGTCATTGTGATGCAAAACTGTTTCGCCGGCCGATACATCTAGCAGGACGCTCGAATGCGCTAGCTGAAATTAGCACGAGAGTCACATACGAGACATGATTAGTGGTGGCGATCCCCAGTTCCCTCCACCCACTCACACGTAATGGCTTCCCGAACCCAGTCTGCTATCTAAACGGTTGCGGTGAACGTGAGCTCTAATTTGCTCGCTTCACAAATGTAAATTGTAATAAGCTAGCTCCGCTAAATATTACGATATACATCGTTGTCCTCGGTAGAATTCAATGGACATCATGTCATGCGTACGTTATCGTCTTTGCAGGAGATTGATTTACGCATGCTGAGGTCTGCGTTTAGGCTATAAATCTGACGGTAAAAACTAATCGATCGTAGGGCATTCGGCATTCAGAGGAAAACTTCAGGCTGTATTCGATATGAAAGGTGTTACAGTTCTAATATATATATATATATATACAAAATACACCCTACTTAGAGCTCTATTTGCCAAAAGCAATAGTGTTTCGTTAAATTGTCAACGTTGGTTTTTTTCGGTACGTATAAGTGTCGTGAAAGCACTTTGATTTTTATTTATTTTCTTTTTCAGGATGAACACTTGTTCTCGCAATCAGACTCATAGGGTCATAATGCCATCTGCTCTTTGACAGAAGTTGAAGTTGAAGGTTACGCCATCAAGCGAGGCCTAGATGTGCGTCGTGCTCCTCGCAGGGTTTGCCTCTCGCAGGGATGCCTGTGTACAAGTTCACGCATTTCGCGTAGGCTGTGCATTCAATGCACATACTGACTTTTATCGAGTCGCATGCCTAAGTCGGCGAAGGCCTGAATACGCTGTTACGAATGGTCCTATGGTTGCGCTCGCGGGCCTAATCTGTATGCAAATATGAGTTCGAGCCTATTTTCCTCGCTCAGCAGAAAAGAGCAGAACGACAGATACTGAGTGTACATCACGGAGATGAGTATATATAACTTGAGAGTGCTGGTTGCAGCAGCGCGTGTGTACCCACTAGACTTCACGCACCAGGATTTCAAAGAGGGTGGGCCGAAAGTTGCGTTTTTGCCAGTAACCTTGCCGGTGGCATTTTTAGAAATGTTCAAAGATGAAGTACACATCAACTCTAATCTTATTCCATCTCGAGTCGAGTTCCCCGTCATGTCGGATACGAACATAGCTTTGCATTACTAGAACGGTTTGTGGGGGAGCTTTGATAGCCGACAGGAAATGGCGAAGTACGCATAGTGAGCTGTTGTTGTTTGCCATCGGTTCCTAAATAAGGCACTCAGAGGCCATTGTAACGACAATTGTCTATTACTATTGATGCGTATTTGAGTGCATAATATAGTTATTAAATGATTCGGTTCGTAGAACAAGTCAGCCTTATGCTATTTAATATAATTTTATGCTCCGTCTCTAAATTAAACAAAAAGTATACTTCTATGAAAACTTTTTTTAATTGACATGGCGTAAGAACTTCGCAGACGATGACCTCACATGGAACGGGCATAATAGAGACTGTACGGAAGCACAGTTTTCCAATAGGTATTTTCAGTCCTTTCGTGTTATTAGATTTGGGTCTTTTTGACAGGTGCTAATCATTCATTTCTCTGTGTCGTTACAACCTATAACTTCACAAATTTTCAAAAGTTATTTGAAAACATTCCGACGCTGTTTCCTGAGCCTGTAACAGCTGTGTCTCTTGGGTTTAGGCGCAATGCACAAACCAGATGCATAAACGAAAGATGGTAAATTTAATATGAAACGCTAGTTAGAATGCCGCTAGTTTAAGCAATACTCGTTAGCTAGCTGAATTGCAAGCATGGAGCAATGAAAGCAACATTCTCGAACACGAGTTTTAGATTTTAAGACAACGAAATTTTTCACTCTATAGCAATCTTAAATAGACATTTATATTACAGGTTTTTCTATTGTACTAATATTAATATTATAGATTTTACCCTGTACGGTAATGTGTCCTAGTTACTGTATATATTTTGTTAGTGAGGTGGTGGAAAAGCAAGTCTGGAAGGGGCTTGTGTTGAATGCCCTCGCTAACTGAAATAGTCAGCTTCAATTTGCATAGATTGTTATTGGGATCCGATACGTGTACGCGGCGAGTGTTCTTACGACATCAGACGTTACGATACGGGATTGCGGACATGTAAATTGAGGAAACACTCTAAACCATATATACGCAAATGCAGGTCTGAATCCGAGAGCTCAAGTGTGTAACTCTATATCGAAATAACCATGTACCAAAAAAGTTAGAGCTTGGCTTTTGGCGAAACTTCCGTCTATCACATGCGATAATAGTTCCTTACTTTTAACACCATTAATGTATGTATTTTAGAAACCTACCGATACGTTTCTCGTTTGGTCCGTGTTGTGAGCATAGGGAATTGGACATAATTCAGTTAGGATAAAAAAAAAGCTATTGCCTTCTCAGCTCTCAAACGTCGTTATACAAACTGGTAGGTGCGTTGATAGCTTTGTTCTCCTAAAGCGCCTTAGAGGATGATTGCGTTCACATTTTTCTCCAATGTGTTAACATAAAAATGCTAACAACAATCCCAGACACGGAACAGGTGGATGAGGCAGACTTCGTGCAGGAAGGCGTGAAACGTTTCACACGTCAAACCGTTTGCTTGATGATCTAACCTAGGACCTGCGCCTGAATGATAGTCTAAAAATTCTTTTCGGAAGGAATCCAAAAAGATATAATGGTCAATTTCCAACAGTGTCAAATCTAAATGTGTATAGCCGATGTCGATCAAGTAAATAGACGGCCCAGTTTGTACCGTAGCCAAAGCGGCGCTAGTGGAACCTTTCGGCGGTTATATACGACCGATTTCCGGTTGGCTCACTATAGCAATTGGCCACAAACATTTGTCGGGAAAAATTGTGAAAACATGTGTAACACTTTTCCCTATGATACAAATCTAAATTTCGCGTAATTTTATGACACTAGATTGTTCCGGCAGTAAAATATGAGACGAAATTTCATATACTCATTGCAATGATCTGTTAGAGTTAAAGCGCGTACTACATGTGAGAGACGAACCAGGACCTCGGTCTGAAAACTTTATGACGATGACCGAACTAGCTCTCTCTTAAATACCGTACCAATAGTGGTTTCAGCTATCAAAGTTATATCCGCAAAAATAGGATTCTGTTTGAGAGCAGCTGTTTCAAACAGCTGTCCATACAATTCTTCCATTGTCTGAAATGCCTCTTCGGGACTTTTTGAGGGGGGGCGTAGCGCTGGTTGCTCTCACCTGCTCATCTGAGCCAATATTTAACTGATTGCCTCAAACTTGCATACGTCTGGGTCTAGATAGATTCAGTTAAGCACACATTATCCTGCTTGCCCTTGATCGAATTTTCAATTTAGAGATCTAGAAAAGTTCAAAGGGGTCAAACAAGTTAGGCGTAACATTTACGTGAGTTTTACAACAATATCAGTAGATAAAATCGTCCCGCCATACTCGAACTGATGCAGTACGCATGTGTGTTGCAAGCTAGGAACGAGTAAACGAAGCTTCTAAATATAATGCGTTTTAATCGACTGGAACGAGATCGATCATTGCCGTGCGCTTAAAAACGAACAGCTAACGGGATTATCGAAGCGTATGTAGCATACGGAACAGATCATTAAACTAAATTAAATAGTTTTGCAATATGGCAACTATTCCCAATGTAATCCTAATTATCACAAGCCCCATCTTGGAAAAGAACATCAATTTACAGACTGCTTCCAGACACAGACGGTATCTTTAGAAAACAGTTTAAAATATTATGCTTGAGTACATAAATTATCATACGCATCTCAGCCACCCTATTATTTTAACAAGAACAAACATAATTTTACGGTTTTGTGCCCTCCATTCCATTCCGTGAAAACATCCATCATTTTTCGAGAAACAGACAGCTTTAATGACGCTTTCCAGAGTTACCGCCTTAACCTGGAACATGTCATAGCGGAATAATTAGCAGACTATTTAGCTAACATGGCGTTACTATCGTAAGTCGATTACAAATAAAAAACAGCATAGCAAACACCTAAAAATGATAGTTCTCAAAGCGACGTCCTGTGATATTGCAGCGACGAACGATACAAGTGCAAAGGAATACACGTGCGCATTACGGCAAACTACATAAAGCCAAGTACTGTCAATTATTGTAGCAAGAAAAAACGGAAAGATATAAAGGCTTTTGTATTCCAACAGCGAGTGCGGCCGAAGTCCTCGGTTCTGCAACGATGATCAAACCGCGTTTGTAGTTTCATCGTAAACTTTTTCCACACCAGCTTACCTTTTTACGGAAATTTCCAAAGCGCCGGCTCTATAAACTGACGACAGGTGAGGAGCGATGGGCAATTTATACGCTCTGGGGATCTAATTCTGGCTGGTTAAAGACAATCTTCTGCCGAAGTCCGTGTACTCGCACACACCTTTAACGCTCTTTCTCTCTCGCTGTCTCGTTTATTTAACCTTTTGAGGAGGATGAGCGTTGAACGTATATCCAAACAAAATGGACCTGCATTGCGTCCGTCCTCTAAACGGTGCGACCTAATCGTTGTCACACTCCGCTTGTTCTAGTCCATAATATAATTCGCCGTCGTGTCTATGCGACAACATGAGTAGTTGCTGCTACTGTTGCTGGTACCGTCTCTGCCGATGTCGCAGCTGCTACCGTCCTTTGAAGGCCATACAGGGTGTGGAAAGACTGAAGAGGTTCACGGCTAGTCAGTGAAGAGAGACGTGTACCGAACGCAGGCTAACTTAAGAAAGAAGAGTCAACAAAGTTGTCAACGAAAGACAAAAAAAGAACGCCTTCTGTAGCAGCAGAAGGAACATCAATGGCACCGATAGCTGATGGTGGAAGAGGTGTTTTCCGTGCAGCAACTAGGGTCTCTATGAAGAGGAAAAAGAGCAGCAGAAAAAATCGGTCTGGATGGGATGCATTATCGTGATGATATATCGCGGTACTGTCGTCTAACCATAAACATCATCATAGAACTGAGCGAGTGTCTGCTCTCATGGGGGGGCCTCGTCAGATTTCGTTCGTTCGTTGGTTTGTTAACGGCCGCGCTGGTTCGTTGGCCGCAAATGTTGTCACAGTCAACATTTAACATTGGATAAAGTTGTGCTCTGCAACACCTACAGCTTTCCCGACTGCTATTCATTAACGATTATGACAACAGCTTTGTTGAAACTGGTCAGTTGTCCTATATTTTGAAATTTTTTTCTAGCTAGGGATTGACGCTTGTGAACCACGCTTAGATTACTAGTTGCAATTAATGCCAAATTATGGAAATGTTGAACGCGTTCAATCCTGATTCCCGATTATGGGTAGACTGGCTGTTCATAAGTCTATGGCGAGTTCGTGCGATTCAGGTTATACCAAAAGATACATTGCATATAGATGCACGTTCACTAAGAGACCTTACATTCGGTTGTTATATGACGGGTGCCTATTGGGCATGTAAACGTAGCTGACCGTTTTTATGCCGAATACCCTGAATAAATGCCTGCTGGGATCAGAGGATTTTGTAAACAGTACCAAACAAGCATCGCTCGTGGGGGATGTAACCCGATTACAGAAAAGACATCTTTTCTAGACTCCAAAAATATATAATAGTCTACATCTGTCATGTTTTCTGCTCTAACGAATCTGCGAGTGCTCGATAGTCACATCATTCATTATCATCAATCAGTTGTAATTGATGAAGAAATAAAATAGACTGATGGTATTTAACAACACTATTATATATTATAGCTTTTACTATACTATATACAGTTCGTTTCAATGTTAAGGAGTACATAAAAAAAAAGTACAAATTTAATACGTAGATCGACCGTTGAAATTCGGAATTCGTTAAAATGCTCGTGACGATATTACGAAGCGTTAATGATCGACCAGCGTAGTAAACATTTCTAAATCGTAACGGGTAGGCAGAGGCGTATTTGACCCTAATCGCGTAAAATATATATGGGATATTACTGGAATATAGATTACTAACTGCGTCCTTAACGCTGCCCAACCGTCCAGGCAACAATGCCGGTAAAACTTGACATAAACATTGGAAAGTTGACCTGTAATTTGAAACAATTAGTTAAGTAACATTCGTTTTTCTCCCTTCTTTCGTTACCTACGTTCCCTGCATCGAAGTTCCTCTTCGTATAAAACTTGTTTCTACAGGTAAAAAGCTAAAGGAACACAAAAGGAGACACACATACAGGATTCATTGGATGTTGCAAGAATATAGCAGAATCCGAGTCAGTCAGGTCTCTAATGAAATAATCAGAGATAGCGTACGAGGCAGGTTGCGAACACGTAAAAACGCTGTACAAAAATTAAAGTAAAAACAAAAAATGTGAACTACAGCCTACGTATTAACGTATTACGTGTCTTACCTGATTGTCATATTCGGCAATTATGAGCAACCAGCAGAAAATTTCAATTAGAGAGCCGACTGGTGTTAATACGAGTTTCATAACCCTCAACAACAATTCCTGGCGATGTAATTTGGTATTTTGACTTATGTTTTCAATGCGAAAATGCTTAATTAGGTATCGTTTGTGATAATTTTTATGAGACTGTTCGTTATGTCTTCATAGTTTTTCTGCAATACGTTAAATGGAGACAGAGTAAACTACTGATAAACTGGTTTTTGCAAGCCTTCCCAAGACTAACTCCTATCATAGCTAAGCTTTACCTTGTAAGCGATATAATCGGTATACCTCGCAAAGAAACGTATGTTCGTTGCTGCGTTAGGATTGGATTGCATGTAATTGAATCATCTAAGTTAATTATACGCGTGCGTTTTGACTCGTGATCCTTGCCTCAAGTACTTTTGCCCTTCAGCGTAACATGCCATATCTTTAATAAAACAGAAGCTAAAGCGCTGTGCAATACGAAGGTATTTGAAGAAAATTATGGGTGAACCGCGACTGGCTAGAACACCGCGGGGTTGAGCTGTTCATGGCCCGCCAGCGAGTTCCCTGTTATTGTGAGAATGAAACATTGAGATAGGGAAAGAAAAGAAGACGGAGCAGTCATGGACGGCAATGTCTGCGAGACGATTTATGGCTGTTTGCTGGGTCCTGGGCACTGAAGCCTTCGGGAAGCCGGGGAAGCAAGAGAACTTGAAGACGAGGCGGCTTCCAGCAAATTACAGAGAGGCCTTGTCCGGCGGCCCCTTTCTACTACCGGCTTCTAGCCTTAGTCCTCGGTCGACTATACTTAGTAGGATCGGGACAGGACTTTGGACCGCCACGAACCAAAGGAAGGATAGACGGATCTGGGTGACAGTGTCATTCGCACCTGCCTCACAGGCTGTCTGCTTGGCTAGCAGGCTGTACTTCGAAGGCCTGCTTCATTTAGTCCTGGCGCTGCGGATCCAGGATTCGCGAGAGTGTTACGCCGTCTCCTGCATCCTCCGCGCCCCGTCTATGACCAATCCTATTATATGGCTACACGAACAATAAGCCAGTCGCTTCATGTAAGATCACACAGATTGCGCCGACTCCGTTTGCCAGTTAGTTGAATTGAACGCTTATATAGGTTCCTGCTTGAGTCTCATTTGAGCCATTTTTTTCGTCGAAATGCGGCCAAAATAGCTATAGAACCAGCCGTGTTAGGCATATGCAGTGTTACAAGTCGACCTTTAGTAATGGGAAAGCTGACTAGCTAACGTGAAAATGTTTACCCCTGCGTGTCGCTAAAGAAAGCGACAGTCGCTTCTGTCAGCTACGTGCTGCCAGCACGTTTTATTGTTCAAAATAATCTTCAAACTTTCTTTTCTAAAAATTCATTAATCGGTCACAGCACGATCATTATAAGAATTGCAAAGTTGACCTTCACAAAAGGAACATTGCAATGAAAATGTATATTTTGAAACGTATTTGCCTCACAATATTCTTGACTCATTGTGTAAAAATATGTTCCCACTCTGCCTGATATTGATACACAAAAAATCAAGTAGATGTAAAAATAGTCAGGTAAAAATACTCTGTTTGTGCAGAATCAATTAGCTTAGCTGTTATGTAGCTTGGAAGGACTGAAGATCCGATCCTAGACAAAAGCTCATTTAAGTACGAGCCAATCGTATTGGATAAAGGCGTAATGGTTAATTTAAAAATACAAACCTATTTAATATATAGTTTCTAATTATAGTACTAATTATGAATATTGTTAACATTAAATTGCAATGTATATGCCGATATTTCTATACTGGGCCGCTTGCAATTTTTGCAACTTTGATTAGTGACTCTTCTCGCGATAGCAGCTGAAAACTCCAAAGGGAAATTGGTATAGTTCACACCTCTTGGTGGCACTTAACGCTAAATGCTGCGTCGGATAGAGACTTTTTTGCCACAGGTCTGCACTGGCTTCAACTGCGGTCGCTAGTACCGGCCCAACAGATCCGCGGCTCACAAGCCCATCCCATGCTATAAATAGAAAATAAGCTTGGATAATTTTTCCCTTGAACTACAATATTAATCGAATTCTCATACTTTATGCATAGATGCGTATATTGTGGTACGACGACTTCGCAACCTAACGTACTCACATTGAACCGCTTAGAGGTGCGTAAGTCTTACAAAATAAATATCGAATAGTATTAGATTGGAAGGAGAAAGATTACCCAGATAGAAAACGAAGAGTGGACTATCTCGAAAACGATGTTTAGCTAATATAGATTCATTACTGTATATGATAGAAACGTATAGAGCTTTCGTAAATCATTCGGGATAATTCTGTTTTCTTTCATGACAAGGTAACACATTGTTTTGCTCGCACGTTTCTATCTTTTCTCGTTGCATTCGCGTACACAATATCTAGAGTCTATTCTTATAGCAATTGCTACTACCAGCTATAGTTCTCAAAACATCATATTTTCGCAGCTGGCAAAATGACTACCCGGTTTATTTTTAATAGGTGTAGTTTTACGACATTTAATTTACTTTTTTTTCTAATGATATCAAGTGAATAAATTTTTTTCAAGGCATTTTAATCTCTTACAATTTAAAAACTTACCTGCAGAAGTGAAACAATAACGCATAAACCTATTAATGCACCTAAAAGCAGCTCGCTTATCTACAAAAGGGGACCTTCTTAAATCGGATGAAGAAAGGACCAAGCAAAAAAAAAACATTCTGATGATAGAAGTTTACAAATAAACCTATAAAATCTACGTTCCGATAATTCAACGGAGTGACAATATATCTATTTTCCCCTTTTGTGGTAAAAACGTAACTTTATTTTTTAATTTCAAATATCTTGTTAAGAGAATATCTCACAGTAAAACCGCGAGGAAAGTCAGCACTGTTAAATGTATTTTGAAACCAATAATCCGCATATAACGAACAAAAAAGAGTAAATCTAGTCTCTAGGAGCGTCTTAAAGAAATGCGGTTTATATTGGAGTAATCTGGCTCTATTCATTCTTAATGAGAGAATCTGGCGTAGAATATGCGGGTAATTAGATGTAGAAAATTAATGGTTTTCATAAAGCGATAGGAAAAATTGTTTGGATTTTTGCAGGCTTTGAGAGATTTACCATACGACCAATGACATGCTATTATATAGGATTTAAATATGACTCTAATCTCGTAATACGAGGTGTTTTCACTTAAATGTATAAGCTGCTCAGAATTGAAGGAAACATCTGGGTAATGGTAACACGCCATTTGGTAGAAAAGTGACATTGATGAAAAATAGCTAAACAAAACAAAATACATAACACACACAGTGTTTATCTTTCAAAGGTTGGCATTTTCTTTCAAAAATTGCCGACTAAACTGTAGTGGACACATTAATCATTAGGATCGTTCCACATTGTCAATTCAGCATGAACAAAAATGCCAGTCATGCCACCTGATGTCTAACAGATAGATTTGTCATATATCTTTATAATACTATCGCTTGGTCACTATGCACCTGCACGAGTCTCGCTAGCTAGGAATCGTGTGACGTACTACGATTTTTTTTTTAATCATTTTTTTCTTCAATAATTTTTTGCTTGCTTCGGCATTTATTTAAAAAAATATATATTTTGTTGCAATGGCACATGTTCCCCTATATTAAAATTATACAGGCCGGGCAAACTATAGATTCTATCTAGATTAATTGCATATATTGATAATTTAACCTAGCCTAGGATAATTCGTCAGAGCATTTTAAACATGAACGTGGACAACAATTACATTTATCGAAACTACAAAATCGGTGCAACACCGTATAGGAGAGAGGACAACAAATTTTCACGGTTCTGTTTCACATTTGAAACTATATAGTTATATAAAAGAAAAAAAAAAAGACTACATAAAAACCCCTTCGTTCATGAAACCTCGAGTATAGTACTAGGCGCGCGAAGGATCAATCTAAGGTGAAATAAGGCATAGGTCAAGTATAGAGCGTGCGTGGCTTTGTAGAGAAAGTGATAGTCTGAGGGAGGCGGCGCTAGCTTCTGTTCACTCGTGAATTTCACTGGTTTTCCTTTGTGGCCCTTTTTTCAAGAAATACAATGACTCCGAGCAACGAACTTGCAGAAGCGGGCCGCGATGAATTCAACTGCTGGTCTCAACTGGCTTGTTCCTTTTTGTCTGCTCTCGCCTTTTAGTCAGGCGGGAGCAGCTGCTGGGCAGGCCGGCCCAGCTTAGTTACCAATCGTGCGGTCCACCGAAACCATCAGCACCGGCATGGTTTCGTCGACCACTTGGAGCGGTGGCCCACCAGCTTCTCGTGCGATCCCGCTGAGATCTCGTGCGATGGCAGCGTTCCGGGAGCCAATGATGCCATTAAGTGTGTTCCCCTTGCCCAATTTACTGCTGTACAGTGCGCGCTTCCATTGTGCGACTAACGGAAGGCAAGTGAAAGCGGGAAGAGACATTGTCCGGAGCCATCGATGACCAGAATGGGATTCTCGACTGAAGCTCGAGGGAAACCCAGAATCCCACTTCAAAAATGCCTCTGACACATCGTCGGCTACAAAGCTTCACTGGCTTAACCAAATTCTACTTTGCGGGTTTAGCCTTGAGCTTTATAATTCACTCTTTATGATCATATAGTGCAGTCAGTTATACGATATAAAGCTATTAGAAGGCTCGTCTCTATATAATATTTTGTATGGCAGTGGAACTTTCTGTATGTGAAAATATGATCTGGATTGAGATGATTTTATTATTTTGAGTTGGCATTTTCCTGGTTTGGATGGCGTCTCTTAGCTCTCGGCGGACTGTGAAAACAAAATCTATATCACGACAGATGTATTGAATATGGAGCGCTTTTACCCAAAAAACCATTTCACAAAAAGTTGCAAAAATCACCATTGCTATTCCACAAATAAGTAAGAAACGATATTCGTTAAGCTAGAACTATTTTTGTTTCTGTCCATCATTTTTTCTGTGATGACAGTTTATATCAAGATATACGCAGGTCTGATAATATGACTCGAAAAAAGAAGCGTAATAATATATAGATAATACCCATATTAACATTTTTGCAGACTACCTCGTCCAATCTTTCTCTAAAGAAGGCGCGTTTCGAAAGCGGAAAGCAGCAGAATCTTATCTCTTTGACAGTCCTTTGAACAATAGGTTGCTCCACCTCTTGACTGCAGTAGACGCTTCGAAGTCCACCTACCAACACGGATTTTAATGAACTGTACGAGGGGGACAAACATCTTCATTGTTACATGGAAGCTCTGCTAAATATCTCACTATCAGAGACGATGATGGCCCAACCTAACTCTATTGATTACTGCGGAGGGTATCGACGCAGTTAGACACACCGAAAGCAGATATCTAGAGTCAACTGAAAGACTTGAGAGCATAGCAGCGTTCAGGAGGGAGCCATCGCAAATAGGACATTCTAACGTAAGGCACATCATAATGACAGCTCGACACTAAGTCAATTCAAGTCAAGCAGAATCCGTCTCTGCATAATGCAAGATGTGATCGTGAGTTATGACAACGGAAAGTAGCCCTTAATCCGTTGAGTGGAAACTGGCTGGCCGCCTTTCCTCCGTGTCAGTTCGGCACGATGCTGAATAAGAAGCAGTTCCACGTCCCTGCAGGAGATCTGCGATTACGTACAGCCATTTGCTATCCTGGCCAGTGCACGCGTTTTGAAGCTCCAGTTACATGGACTGAGCAGCAAAAAAAGCAAGTTTCATGTTTCTTGTCACGCAAGCCTAAATGACATCACAAGCCGTGCGCTTTTCAAGGCTCGCGTTCGCTTTCAACTGGAGATGCCAAACTCCACGCTACGGCCTGATGGTATCATTCCATTGCCCCGGCTGCAAGGTTTTGTGTAAAACCCAACTACGTATTGTGTGCTGGTATCCTCGTATGTGCAGGACACAACTGCGTCCTTCGGAGCAGCAATGAATCAAACAAAGCCCTGCAAACGAAGCAAATACAGGGATTCTACAAATTAGTTTATGATGCAACCTGTTGGGCTCGCAATCCCAGGGACCACAAGTAAAAGCATGTAAAATTATATTACTGAGCTCGGGAAAAAACTTAATCAGATACAATCGGGCAGAAAAGTGCTTTTTACGGCGTCTCAATTTACAGGTGCACAGAGATGTTAAGGCCGTGTTGATATTTATACCGGGGGCGAGGGAAAGCTTGTGCCACATACAGAGAATAAAACTAAGCACATATACGAATAATGTAAAACCCCAATAGGAACGAAACAATTCAATACTGTGTATCTCATGATTGCCATTCTACATCAAAGCTACCCCAAGCCTAATTCCCGTTTACAAACGTTATATGTGATATCATATTTTAACCAAGTTAAATAAAGACCCGTGTTGTAGAATTATTGCGTGTAAAATGCGTAGCGAACAGTGGATTAACTCCTGCAGCCATCGTCATCGTAATATATGGACACCCGGTTTGAAATGATCCAGCACGCTGCATGCAGTGAAGGATTGGGTGCGGGCTAGCGAATCGTGTCTGCCTTCGCCCTCCGTCTGTGAGCAGCTGCGAGGTGGACAAGATTCGGGATCGTCAGCGCCCCTAACAGAATTGAAAGGAAATCTTATTTCTATTACATTGTTAGTTTTTCCATGAATATTTTAGATTCAATTGAATCTGACGCCATAGCCGAGGTCTCCGTTGCCGCTCCGTTGGCCGCGTCTCGCACTCGGCCCTCTCTTCGGCCAGCTAAACTCTGGCTGTATCAGAGAAGCTAGATGTACCGCTTCTGCACGTCCTGCCAGCACGACTGAAACCAGGGTTCGAACCGCAGTAACAGCAAGACCCCGGACATGGCTGACTACGCAGGAAGACGAAACAGGAAAAGCGGCCAAACGGCGCTCTCGTCCATGCCAACAAGGCCGAGGGTTTGCATGTTAGGGTGCTGTGCCAGTACCTCAGATGCCGGAATACGGAAACCAGGTCGTAGCTGAAGAATAAGAAACACCGAGGCAAGGAGAGAGAGATGGCAGAAGTATCTAGTCATGGTAACAGCAATAGTAGAAAAGTAGCGTAGAGGAGTCGTCACAAGTGAAAACGGATGCAAGCCGATGCCGGGGCGCAGCACTTTGAACGCAGTCAGAGGATCGAGGAATAGACTTGCGGCAACGGATAGAGTTGAAGACAGCTCAAACTTTCAAATCTGTTGCGACTTCAGCCGCAGATTCGGTTTAGACTAATGGTGCCTTGGTGCGACGCGTTTACTCAGTCACCCGCAGAGATAGGTTAGGATACGCGGGCCTCAACGGGCCGTTGACAGACGGAACGACAGTACTGGCGTTTGGACGAATAGTCCTGATAATGGCTCTTTTTTTACTGAAGAAGGTTTCTTTCTACTAGTGCCCCGAGGCACTCCAGTTCTGTTTTACTGTAGAGGATTGGATGGGGAATTACTGAGGGATATCGAGAGACTAGACTCAAGGGAGAAAATGAAAGACAGATATGTAGGAAATACATGAATGCATGGGACTCCTTTTTGCAGAACAACGCCCTCAGTATCTCTATCCAGCTAGTTACCTTTAAAGTGAGCGAGTTAATAGCTAAAATGTGTTTACTATATATATAGTCATTCGCATTTGACGAAAATCACTGTAAACTTGCTCCTATGCCCCCTAATTATGATAACAGCTAACGAGCTACGAGAATCATGGTGCCACGTGTTTACGGAGACAAGGCCTTGTTTGCCATATTAGAGTATGCTATTTTAAACATACGCGATGTAAAAATATCGACTTAGTTGCTTAATGCTTGTTACTGCTGCACGCTTAAAAAGCAACAAATTTCCTTGATAGAGCAAACACCTGGTTTCTGGCTGTTCTTGACTAAGGCTGCTCTTCCATATAAAGAAATTCTTCCATATATGTATCGGCTTGATCGGTGATTGCAACAATAGAGTCAAATGCTCTGATTATACGAAAAGCACTAAAACTAGCTTGACTTGTAAGTTCTGAATATGAGTTAGGTTAGCAAACAGATGAGTATCTCACAGCCTTTCGGTCGCTTTGGCACAGAGATCGATATCAATCGAGCGTTCGGCTCGAGCAGCCATGACTTTTTGAAAAGGCTTAATACTCTACACGTTCATTCATTGTGATTCATGATAATTTCAGCTAAAAAGCAAACTTGTTTAATGGTTTCCAACTTTGAATCTGCTGCCGATTACTTACAATTTTGAGAAAATTATCTAACTAAATAAATAAAGTAGGATTAGAGAACGTAAAAGTGACGAAAAATCGCCAAAAATTGCAGATAGCATGGCTTGAATAATAAAAAAGATACATTCAGAAATTTAATAAGCATTCTTTTCCGGTTTTGTAGTCATCGATCTGACTTACAAAAGAACATAATATCGTAGTATGAGGCGTCTATTTGGTTCTGCTCAGAGTTACTGTAACAGAGCCGTTTCATTTTTGAAAAGCTGTAGAGGATTTCAAACATTGTAATTTCAGTCATGCTTATTACGGACTACTTCTAATGGGAGTTTATGCCATCATTTATTTCACCGATTAGTAAGATTTGATTAAAATGCTATGTGACGCTTATTCTAAATCGATAGACTTCTTAGCATCCTCAACCATATACTTACATGGAACGAGTTCTAATCACTCCTTACGGTTTTACCTTGGCCGACTCTATTAGAAGCACCTATACTGAAAAATTGAAAATTTGCTTCTCTAAACAGCCTATGCCGTCAATACGGCCTAGATAAAATGCCTTTTTTATGCCTATATATATATATATATGTTGGGTCTTTATACATGTATATATGTTTGGCCAAAGCCTAACCGATATAAGGCGATCTAATTGAAGAGCCTTAGAGCAAGATGAAGAAAGCGATGTGTGAAGGCAGACTGTAACGACCTCGGGAGTAACTCTAGTTGTCTGATGAGTTTTGCGAGATGTTGGCCGGACTGAACTCATTGACTCACTTGCTGTCCTCTCTGACAGGTTGTTGCCGGTCCGCAGTTGTCGACTGAGCGAAATTTTCAGGGGGCAGTTATCCCTGTGCAATGCTGACCGGGTGTTTGTACGCAAGAGTCTCATCCAGACGAAGACCTTTTTCGTCTGCCCGCCCTACACGTGAACGATTGTTTACGCTCGTGTTGTGCTGGTTGTTTCTCTAAGCTGGCGCTGACGCAGTGCATCCTTGAGCCTAATCACGAGTGTAATCGAGTGTGGAAAGAGCGAATTGATTACTTTTACCGGCCCCTGGTACCGCGCCGTACGGCGACAGCTACCGTAGTACACGTACAGTATGGACTAGCACAAAGGCCACAGTGAATCCAAGAGCAGGGAGCACCGAAAGACGATAACCTCAACAATATATATATGGCACGAACAGAGCGAGAAATATACTAAAGCAGTGATACTAAGTCAACTAAAAACGCACTTGCGTACAATTCAGATAGCGATTGTAAACGATTTCTCCCAACTAAGTAGCAACACGTTCAGAAAAAGACCTGTTGGCCAAAATGAAGTTAATCACACTCAGCCAACATTCCCCGCTAGCGTACTTGAGGGAAAGCATAACATCTACTGATAAAAATGAAGGACATACCACTAGGAACGTGGTAAAGTACCTTGGCTATTAGTAAAATTGTACAAAGATACTTGGAAGCCTAGCAAGGCTTCGCGCGCTGATCTGCACAGTTGCGAAATATGTTTCCTCGATTATTTGGTCCTGCCGCGTCTACACGTTGCTGCTATCGTTGACATATTGCCAGAACGCTGGCCATGGACGTCGGTCGCATAGCGTAAGGTATAGCCCGTTGCCTCGCAGACACGATTAACTTTTCTGAGGCGTAATAATTTAGATAAGATTAATAAACTATCCGTATACAAGAAATTTTTTTCGCTTTAACATTAACGCCGGATCGTACCTTCTATCACCTAGTCGTGTCATTAGTGTCTTGCTAATGGCAAACGAGACTAGATGTGACACCCATATGTTGCCTGCATTAGCAGCGACTAGAGCGCCGTTTGCCCGTCAACTTCATCGCTCATTGTAACAGAAGCTTCCGACGCTTGATTAAATGAGCAAACCCGTAATAACCACTTGATTTTCCCAGAGATCGCCATGATTTCCGCGCACGCCGCCGGAACTAACTAATTAACGACGCTGATTCATTCATTACTTGTCCAGTCATCGAATACACAATAATAGATTAGAGAAAGCCAGCGTAACGTGACGATTTAGACAGTCATATGCAATTGCAGGCACCGTCTGCAATTTTGTTTGCGCGATGGTTATTTACTGAATGTCGAAAAACATAACAACGTTATTCTATATAGCACAATAGGAGGTTCTGACTACTCGTTGGGTAATTCGCGTTGTAGAGAGGCCGTCTTATCGAGATTCGTCTTTCGCTATCAAGGCCCATTTGACTGAATGTGTTAGGTACACCTACTTCTTGTTTATTTTCAAATCGACGATTCACTTAGGGTGCAAAACGGCGTACAGCTAACGAAGACGCTCTAGGATATTAGCTTAAACGTTCTGGAATTACTCTTTCAAACATATCGCATTGTATTTTATTCCATCGACGGATCACTACCCAAATCTATATGATTCTCGTTTTTATAAGGTCCATGATTTGTTGCATTCAGCGTTATTTTCACCTGGTCTAGTTGGTCGTTCGAAAACATACGCAGTTGTACTGCCAACTAATGTGGTCTAGTCGATGTAACAAACTATCTCAACCACACAAGGCAGAGTGCGTATTTTCTTTGATGCCTTTGCCTAAAGTAGAACCAGCATTTTTTCCGCCGTCTTACCGACCTACCCGTAGGCTTCAGTGCGGATAACCAGTATGAGCCCACAGCGGCTAGCCAGCTATCTTCTGAGATGTCTCAATATATACTGGATCAAAAGAGGCTTCCCCATTATTCATAGCAGGTAGAATGGCCAAAGAAGTAGAAGCACTGGAGGCAATGGAGTTACTTGCAGAAAAATGCAGGTATGGACATAAATACGACACGTATGTGACATGTTCATAGTCTCGCAATGGCTGTACTTCAATGAATATACAAATAAAATATAGATGCAGAAGTTGAGAAAGCACCATGAGTGATGTTATTTGGCCACGTCTAGCCCTTGGCTTGTTCTCATATGAGTAACGTCTCGCAGTGATACTTTGTAAAAATGTGTATTAGTATTACATGGTGTCATTATATTTGTCGTTAACATTGAGATTTATTCAAAATATAGCGTTGAAAATCTGTGTGTCACCAACCAACCGTAGTGGAATACAGTAGAAATATACTGCTCGTAAAATTACTCTTTTTGTTCTGACGTGACCTTATGGATCGTTTAAAGCAATTAGTTCGGACTACAGTGAACCTTTGTATTGCTCATTCTGCATATGCGGCACGCCTACAGAAGTTCAAGCATGCTCGATTCGGACAACTAAATAAGTAAATAAAAAAAAAGATACACCCTTAACTAGCTGACCGCGTATCCTTTCCAGCGCAGTAACTTCTCTAAATCCCTATATGTATACAAAATTCAACTTGGAAATACGCTTCTTCCGCGTACGTTACGTATCACACGATCTACACAACCGGATGGAGAGCCGATTTGTGCTAAAATGGATTTAATCTTTAACACTTGTAGTGGTCGCGCTTCTGAAGAACAGCAACGGAAAAAGAATTAGTTTCGCTGGCGCGTTTCTTGCTAGGCAGCTGTACCCGCTGAGACCAGAGGAGATCAGAAATATAGCCACGATCCCTCCAGTCCAACCCGACATGAGTTTGCTCAAGCAATTGCCAGCGTTCTACCTATCCACGAGCTGACAGCGGCTGCTGGCAGTGAAAGCCGCCCGAAGGCTAAGGACGTCCGACGAGGCCGAGAGTCGAAACGATCGAATGAAAAGTGAAATGAAATATGCAAATGCAGAACAAGCTTCTGCCGTTGCGGTGAGCTTTCCTGCCCTCAGCCGTCGTCACGCCCACAGTCGTCGTCCACCGTCGGCGAGGGCGACAATTTGCATGAAGTGCTCTGCTCACCCTTGCGATATCCGTAATTAGAAAAGGAAGAAGCAAAGCACCTCTTTTTTTTATTTCAGCCCCGTTCATATTCTCCTATAGCCCGTGGTAGACGAGGATTCCGAATAATCGCAATAAGGTCTTTGCCCTATATGCTCTGACTAAAAGACGACACTTTGAATTCTATGTAGAGCGACTTTATAGCCTGGATGGCTATGATAGAGAATACATCTATAACTTAGAAGACTTACTATTAATTACAAAAGCAACAAACCCGCTTGTCTGGTCTGGTCTCGGCAAAGCAATTACTTGTGCTACTGTAGAATGCTATTTAGGCTAGTTAGAATTACTGGATAAAACTAAACTCGATAGTAAATTATAATTCAGATCTCTATGCGGTAACGAATTGTCTCGACACTTTGATGATATACGAGCGATGCGCATGCTAAACACCTCAATATACCGGTCATCATGAGTTACTGCTGAAGGACCTTGAACAACGGCAACTGAAGAGTTACTGATCTAGCGGAAACGTAACACATGTTCGAAACAATTTTTTTCTTGTCGTCTTACAAAGATGATGTCAGCTAATAGCTATTTACTTTAATCCGCAATAGTTGTCTATGTACAAATACATATCCCATTTTAGCTGCTAAACTACACTTGCATATCAATTGACGCGCGTATGTTTAAAACCAATGTTCGATCATGTCGGAATGGCCGGTTAGCACGAAAAGGAAAATCGCACAACTCTGGCTGGAAAACGAACACGGCAGACGAGTTTTCTCGTTACACGTAGTCCCCTAGCGGGATCTGTTCGCGTTAAATCATCCGTCAGCACGATGTGTGAACATGGTGTGGCTGACAGAAAAGACTATTTGCAGCGAACGAAAAGCAAAACCCCCTGCTCTGCGTTTTATAGTGCGGATGGGGTTTAGATGGTTTGGGAACGATCCCAACAGCAGCCATCAAAGAGATGACCGCAAAAATGACGCGTTTAAGACCGCCAGATGTTTAAGACATACACTTATACAGCTATCTGCCCTTTAAGTATTACTCCCTTAAGGCCAGGACCCTTATGGTCCCTTACGACTTAGGTTCAGTCGTGCATTCTGACTATCGTTTCGTGGTCCTTTAATTTGCGAAACTATGTTTGCGCATAAGAACTTATAAAAAATTTTAGTAATTGTTAGTAGCCTCCGCTAACGGTAAGTAAATATGAGAGATTTAAGCATACCGTTAAAAAATATGCAATTTGCGTGAACTGCTGTTGTATTAACAACGTATAATATGAATGCCTTTCACGTTCGTTAACGTGTGTCTGTACACCTAAGTGCTACATCCGTCCGCGGACCTGTGTAACCTGCTTGGCCCTATTTAGGATGGTCTTAAACCCTATGCTTTAATCCCGAAGTCTGACATAGCCGTCTGTTAACAAGCCTGTGGGCCTGAATCGACAATCCTTTCGAAAGAAACGCAGGTCTAGAGAGCATCCCTAAAGCTTTATCTACATTTTTTATTTTTTAATGCATGCAATATGTTTGTGCATATGGGGCATCCCTGCTGACTCGACAGAGCCTACCTACAGACACAAAAAACTGGAACCCCCTGCTCTAGGAGCAATGTAAAAGTCTAGAGGCCTAACTAGCACTGGCTTCACTCCGTATACTCGTCAGGCAACAGTAGCTACTAGATACTAGAGATAATTTACCGCCTCAGCTGAAAGCCAGAACATCGCTTCTGTCTCTTTGAAAGTTACTCCTGAGATTTCTGCTACGGTTAAGGGTGCCGAAATTTAGCCGAATGTAGATAGATGCGCGGCGGAATTTTCCTTTAAGTCGAAAGATGTGCCGCTCGTCTGGGACGTCTTAAACCCTCTTACGGTCGAAGCTGCAGTCGGTAGCTGCTGAGTCCAGGATCTAGACTACAAGCGTACTCTAATTTGTCTTACTTAAACTAAAACAAAGGCAACGCTGACTGACTGGCTGGCTGGCTGGCTGGCTGGGAGGCCACACCCGCCTTTTTCCTACAATTACACTCAAAAGACGTATAAGCGTTACGGCCTAGGATTCTTTGTCTACCAGCATATCTTGATGTATGCTCCCAGTGAAGAAACATTTTCCCATTATTCACGAATAAGAGGAGAGACAGAGCGGAACCGCCACTCAAAGCCACAATAACACCGCATTTAGTGGCAAGCGTTGTAGAAAGGCTAACTCTGGATTCGGCTACCAGCCAGTACGTAGGTTATATAGGAGCTCATACTTTATGCAGGCTGCCAGGTGCGAGAATGCCAACAACTTGACATTAATTATGCACTGGACGTATGTTATAACGTATACTATACATTTCATAGTTTGGCCTTGGTTTAATTTTAATAAGAGTCAATGTGCTTCTTCGCTGATGGAACACCACTACCTTGATTGATCAGATAATAAAACGCACGGAAATTCTGTCATGAATAAATTGCAAAGAGTACATTTCGAACACAGGTTGGATAATGCGTGTCAGAACGCTTGTACCCGACGGCCTCAGTTCGAAGATCGAAACTGTACACGAGGTATTTCGAAGAAGAATGTAAACATCCTGAGAGAGAATCCGATCTAATTTAGCCTACCTGCTAGTCTATTAGTAGTATATTAGCAAGCAGCTTTTTCGCAATTCTGAATTTTATGATAAATTTTTACTAATTATATCTACGGAATGCTTTACACATGTGCGATGCGTATTTCCCATATAACTGCCTTTGTCTTAATTTAGCCAAACGTCATCATGCTAAATTATAGCATAGAATTTACCTTCCACTAGAAGCTTGTAGTGTCAGTGAAGTCCCGGATGGGTCATCTGTGAAGGAGGAAAATGTAGGGCATTGCGGGTCGTCGTGGACAGAATTCATCGTACATACCTATTGAACCACGCAGAAAGTCCACCGAAGAGTTGCCTAGCTACTTGCCGTGACGGATTCTTCATAGGATTTGAGAAAATAGAGGGAGAAAAGCAAGATAAGAGCCTCGGAAGTGGGGAATAGCTGGAAAAGGTAATCCCATGTTGTAACCGGTTCCACTTTATAATGAGAATACTCTCGTTGGGATCTGCTTCCCTTTAAACCCCTCGACCGTTCCTTCTATATCCATTACCTATATAAGGCGGGCTTTTCATGGTGAAATAGGTCGCGGCGAGAGATCTCAAAGGATACGGCCATAAGGCCTTCTTTTTGTAAGACTTCTTCGTCTTCTTCAAAATGCGCTTTTTTCCTTGGCTCTTTTATTGACCTTGAGTTGGTTTCGCATGATGCCTTGAGTTGGCAACAGTAAGGAACTTTCCTCCGGGCCTTGTGGCCGGCGTAGCTAGTCCGACCGACAGGAGCATCGGTGGCAACGCTGTATTTGGCTCTTTTCGGCTAGTTGGCTGCTGAACTGCTAGTCCACAGCAAGCGAATCCTTGCCGTAGAATGACATTAAGCTAGCCACAAGAGACAGCGAAATCAATCCCAAAAGCAAGGGTCTCTATGCCTTAAGTAGACAGACCATTGGGCTTCGCTGTTAGGAAGTCTCTTCGGAGGTGTTGAGGCCGTCGCCGGCTTGTCGCAGGGAAAGGCCAGATAAGAGCTTCCCTCAGCTGGGCTCAGCAGGTATCCATATGTTAATAGAACACTTAGAACGGAACATATTTGTGTGTATCTCTGTATGCCGCTTTTACCTGAAATCTTTATGAACCGCCTTACAACGTGCTCGATATCGGCAGAAAGGGTTCATTCGTCATACCACCGACTTTGCTGGAAATCGAGGAATAACCATCACTAATGGAGCATGAACGTAGAATGGGTGCAAAGAAGGGGGAACAGGCGTATTGATATTTATCCACCATCAGTTTACTGATTTCGGTCGCGTGGAGATCTATCAGCTAACCTTAAAATAGCTTTTCTTATAAAATACAAAATAAAACCATTTAGACCTTACTTTGAACAGCATACATACATACATACATACATACATGCATGCATGCGCACTCGAGACGTAATGGTGATTTTGGCTATAAGATGCTAAACACTTTTCTTGCAGCAGCTGGTTAATGGAGGTGTTTGCGAAGTTCACTTGGCCTTATAATACCAAACGTGATAAGAAAGAACAGCATTTAAAGCTAGCCCCATATAAGAAATGCTGCCGTTGATTCCAACTAGGCTCACTTAAAATATAGTTTTCTCCAGCGTACGTTTTACGGGAAGGAGATGGTAATGCCAGCCTATCAGACTTTCACGTTGCAGAAAGAGTTGTGTTTATGTTAGCGACTGGGAAAAGTACGCACCCATTTTCCTAGGATGTTTCTATCGAACACCAACATAATGTGCAAAAATATGTGCCCTAAATTCTCAACATCGAATTTTATTCAAGAGTCAAGTTTGACATTTTGCAAAAAAATATATTATCGGACACCTCTGCTCCGTTTTAAAGCCTGTTTCAATGATGCTTTTTTGCCATAGATGTTTGTGCAAGAGTTATTTAGAGTGGTGTGGGCATTTAACAAAATTAGGAAGGCAGCGATATAAAACATTCCAATAGACGTCATTGAGGTCTCTGTTTAGCTGTATTAATTTCGACAAAGCTACGAGCACCGCTGCTCATGACCCGATTTTCTGATAACAAACAAAGCATAGCAGACGTGTTTACGTTTTTTTTTACGCATATGCACACACCAGAACTAGGACATTTAGGGGTAAATGTCATTAGTGTTAGATAATGTCACCAGGTTAAAAGAAGGACCACCTTAAGTAGTACCTCATCAAGCACCGGACATTTTGTTTACACTTCTTGACACCTTTGATAATGCAAGAAAATGTAGCTCGTGGTTAACCGACTTATGATTATGGTTGAAAGTGACTTATTAATCGAATAGTACTGGATACGAAAGATCGGTAAACAATCAACATCACGTTTCATCTAATTAGAACCGTTCACTCTGATCAAAGTTAGTGCCTCATAGGTGTTAGTCTCAAGGGCCATATTAGCGAAACGAGCCCACCCTGTACAAACAATGGGGGCATCAGTTAGTGATAAAGTTGGTAAAAGGAATCACATCTTGCATGGCTGATCTCTGGCAAGTACTCCAACCTGAAGGGCAAACGCTGCGCAATTCAGACAAACCAAACATTGCTATTTGCCATGTGATTCTCACACCGTGAAACGGCGCAATGCTTAGGGAGCTCATCAGTTAAAGTGCACCTGAAACAAACCTCTGAACCGTTGAGAGCTGTTACGAGCAGTTATAAAGTAGCCGATCTTCGACCGAAATCGGATGGGAAACTAGTTGCCGTTCGTTTGCCAAGTTTCTCTGGAGATATTTAAGTACTGATGTGAGTTCCAAACCAGTCTATGAGTTCATTTAATGGGGAAGTTAGTGGCGAACTTAAGTCCGAGAAAGTAGCTTTGAATTATTAACTAGTAATCAGTAATTATCATTCAAGTAAAACCACTTTGCAAAGCAGGTTTTCAAGGAGCTTAAACGGAAAATCTAAATTCTGCAACGATCAATTTTCTTTATCATGGATCAACTTTAAAACGCAACCTTACAGTCTTTCTACATTGTAGCCAGCTCACTAAGCATATTTTTTATATTAACGGCGTTTAGTTCTTCATAAGCCAGCTCTTTTTTATTATTGTGTGTATTGTAGAGCTTTATAGTCTACTTCTAGTACACAACAGCGTCTGGCACATACAGCAGAGGCGTGCTTTGTGCATTAAATTGTTTTTTGTCGTTTCTTGCTGCACCGAAAAAAAAACCGTGTTGCCATCGCTTAAGTGTAATCTGGCTGACAAGATGTGTCCTTACGCTGGGTCGTGTCTCCTTGTCATGATCAAGATCGCGGCCGGTTTTGACTTAAGGGCTTTAGATTAGCGCCAAGTTAAATACGGCCGAACTGATGTTAGGGCTTGAAGCCTGCTGGGCCTGTAATAGCTAAGGCAAGGAAAGTGCATACCGGACAGCAGGAGGAAGCAGAGGTCTGTGTGTAGAGCGCCCGCTGTACAAATGACGTACGGCCCCGTCCACTTTGTCCCCATCTCATCACATAGTTTCGATGTCTTCCAAGAGAACACTAGCACTACTGCTAAACGAAAGAGTGGGATGACAAAATTAACAAGATTCAATTAAGAGTGCCAGTAGCTGATACTGCTTCGCCGCGCCTTAAATCTAGCCCCCTCGTAGCGTCTCAACTCCGCCGTAGCGCAGATGGCAAGACGCTTCTTTAGCCTGTGTCCTGCTCAATGAGGCATATTGCCGACGCACGAGAAGACAACTGATTGCTGAAATTACTAAAATACCAATAATACTGAAGTATATAAATAGCACCAAGGAACACTCGTAAACATACTCGTATTTGCTGGAAGGCGAACGGCCTTTAGAAGATGCGAAAATAAATTGATCAAATGTTGTTTTTTTGGTATTTTTGCTGCTGAAGCTTTTTCTTGATTCAGTCAGCTAAGCATGTGACTTAAAATGAATCAGTCTCTCATAAGAGAGAATGAGCACCATCCAATGGAAGGGCCAGCGAAGTTCGAAGCTTTTGGTAAAAATATTTGGCTTCTTTTCTTTCCTCTAAGTAATTGGGTTGTACCGTGTACCCGAGAGAAAAAACTAACGAAAAAACTTAACATCCCTTTAATCTATAACGCTTTTTACTAAAGGTAACATCACTTGTTTCGTCCAAACGTCGCCCCTAGTTCCTAAACACATGTACCTGTCTCAACACACAATTACGTACACAAATGATTTCAAAAAAAATCATAATGATGTCAATTCTCTATGCTCCCACAAAGTTCGGTCACATTGTTAAAGACTTGGTAGATGCCTGAGTCCGCTAACTTCGCACATAGCTCAGAACTATTTGCCCCTTAGAAAACAAATTTTCGCGGCGGGTCATATCTGCATAATGTAACAATAGGTATGTATCATAAAATATTACGCTGCATGTTTCAGGACACTATATGTGTAAGAACTAAAACAAATTGATGTTGAATGTATCATAATTCATGAAAGGTAATGCTAAATTTTAGCTCTGAAAGTAACAATTGTTCTACATTAGAGCCTTCTGCGGGTCCCTATTATATTACCGCCCATTATGGCAAAACGTAAGAATGAAATCATACGCTTAAGTAGTTTCAGTGTGAGAAAACTTGATAAATGGAGGAAAGTTGCTTGAGAGGGTGGCGAATAGTCAAGGTAATACGAGCACCGTTGCTGCGACTAATAGCGACAGAGTTCCCCAAGCCATCACCTCAATATTTCAGCCATATTTAGCACACGTAGTCATGCGTTATTTCGCTTCTCTCAGAAGCAAACAACCTCTCTCCAAAGACCTGATCCTTTTTGCAACACGGGCCCCACTATCCGAGCAAGGCTACCACGATACAGAAGGAAGAAGAGAAGAGATGTATGCATACTGATGAAACGCGTGTTCATGAAAAACGTGAATGATCGCGCAGACGCTTCGGACGTACAGACACATTCGCTTCCGCTCACAGCCACTTACAATCATGCTCATAGGTGTACGCATCCCTACAGTGTGTATACGTAGTCTATACTCAGAGATACGTATAGGCAAACTGCCCAGTCGACCAACATACGTTTAAGCATATATAGTCGATTCCATAATTCTTCTGTTTTCTCGCCACACCATACAAACGGCGGCAGCACTCCGGTCTACTGCTGGCGTTGGTTCATTCGTGTAGGCGGACCGCCTATGACTGTCACCCGCGACGTCGTCTATTCCTTATTAAATAGGACCCCAAAGCAATAGCTGCCACCGCCGTTCCTAAAGATATAGAAGGAAAAACGACGTTTTTGCTTCAGAAACTACACAAAAATACGTGTTACTCAATCGCAAATGTTGTCGTTGTAACAGGAGAAAATATGCTACAGCCAGTTACGTTGCCTCTTTCCGCTCTTTACCTATTGCGGTATATAAAATATAGGTACACCGAACGCTTTGGTTTTTCCTAACGTATATGGGTAAGCGGGGAACTAATAAACAACCAAGGCTAGAAACAACATCGATCATTCAAGACTTGAAGAATTACAGCAAAATGTTATATTGGACAAACTTTTCGTGGGAGCCTTTTCGCCCAAAAAATGGCTTACCTTAGAGTAGCTGTTGCCGTGTCGTTATGGAAGCCGATTTCTAGTATTTATTCTTATAGATGTTTGTCGCGTAGTGACACACCCACAAACTGCAATATCCATTTATTATCATTTGTGATCAGTTTACAAGGATCGGAACTGGCCTTGGATGCGATAGTTTAGGGTAATTGCCGAACTAACCTCTATATCACATAAACAAAGAATATGGTTTATTTAATAAGTTTATATTGTTATCTATTTGTTTGTCAGTAACGTGTTCATGGCTAAAAATGCGTAAACTATTACATATTCACTTGTTACCGACTAAACTGTTCATAATGATTTTTGATGGATATCCTGGTACGGTCCTGTGCGTCATTAGACTGTTTATTATAATAGGTCTAATGCTCAGGAAGTGCGACTGCTGCGATGGATATGCCATAGTTGTATGACAGCATAAGTGGCGGCACATTGTCCTCTCGCTGTTGTTGATGGGTAGCTCAGCGCATCACTCGTATATATTAGTTTAGCGTGTCCTCTACTAATAATCGCTCGGTGGTCGTGCGAGTTTAGAAAGCTCACTTCTCTACGCTTAGATCTCCAAATGATCAGAAGAGGATGGGCGCACAAGATCCTTTTGGCATAAGGTCACCGCGGTTAGCTTCGTATCTCGACGCACGTCTACGTGGCTGTTTTGGAAGATTGCCAAGCGTACACGACTGACTGATAACCGCTTTATCTCTTACTGCCTTTGTCCCTACTCTCCCGCTCTGCTCCTTCATTGCTCCTCGGAACAACCTTTAGGTTCCCTCCAGCCTCCGTCGCCTCCCGTTCGACCATCACTGGAGACTCGACAGACTCGATAGTGCGAACGTCGCGAGTGATTCGCTCGCGGCAGCAGCAGCACCGAGGGCGTTGTTGATGGCTTTTCTATTTTCCCACAAGCAACCCGGCGTCCTGCCGGTCCTTCTCTACCCTTTAAATGCGCTGTCTGGAATGCACAAAAAGGGGGTAAACAGCAGAGGCATAGGGTATCAATTTCAACGGCTGCCTTTTATCTATTTGGCCACTCAGACAAAATCAGAGACGGGCCAAAACAATATGAAACCAACATTCGATTGTCAAAAGAACGTCTAGCGAGTGTAAAAGATAAATCTTGGGAGGCTATTTGCTAGATGTGCTTTGCCGACAGTGTACAGCGCATCTAGCCATCTAAAAGCGCATCTAGAAGATTAGAAGTAAACTAAATACATTTTGATTTTATCTTACACAACACATATATATATATATATATATACATATATATATATATATATATATATATACGTGCTTGTTTCGGATATCGAATTTTAATATGGGCTTGGTACATCAAACATATCCTTGCAACATATTGAGCTCTTCAGAACTGGCACGCTTGCGAAATGCGTTGCCTGTGTAAGACACGTCTTCTGAGTTCATCCAGATCATCTTGTATTCAAACGTTAAGAGTGCTTTGTTGGCTGTATGAGCTCTGGGGGGTGGGTCGAATGTTTGTCAACACTTGACATTTCTAAGGGTTCACTCGAAATTGTCCTTCCATGGCTTATATCCATCTTTTTAGCAATGGAACATAATATATAGCATTCCACAGTGAACCCGAACTTGAAGTAAAGCATACAGAATAGAGGCAGAAGGATAAGTTAGTAGAATTTTATAGGCGCAGCAATGACCTAGCGAAAGCAGGTAGGCAGAGCAATAATGCAATGTGAATTTTAGGTTGTTTAGTTTGTTGACTCTTGGTTCCAGGCAACTGATCGGAGTCGAATAGATACCTTGGTTGATTTCCAACATTCTTCCAGCGCGTCTAGCTGAGTACCTCCTAATAAGGTCAGCTCCAGTAAACGCCTGTGGGCTGCTCGGGTTCACGGTTCAAAGTTGAAAACGTCCAACCCTAAGAGAAAGCATACATTAAATGTCAATGCGTCGAAGTACCTACTCTTTCTATTTTCCTCCAAGTAAGTTTTATGATTTGCTGGGTTTTGTCTAACAAGTGAATCTTGTTTCATTTAAATTCACATTTCTCCTGAGTTAGGGGTACACGAAGTTAAACCATTCGAGAGATGTTCAGCTTTTTCTATATTGAACATAGAAAGCAATTAATCAATTCTGTACATGCCAGAAGTACGCCGTTCCTGCAGAGGCTAATTTCGAAACAGCACAGGGTTTGTTTGTTGCACTATTCAGTGAGATGTAATTCTTATTCAAGAGCTCTATTTTGTATTAATATCTTCATGATATACTTCCAGAGGGTTTAAAACACTCTACGTCGAAACGGTAAAGTCTGGTCTAACATTTTCAGATCTCTCTCATGTAATCCTATAAGACAGTTGCTGTGTAACTGGGGAATTTTTAAGCATGGGTGTAATACACAGATTCTCGTTATATCTGAAGCTCGCTCTCAATTACAACTAACTTTTCGCGAGGTTGGTGTTTCCCCTAATCTTCGATCAAATTCGGCTAACGGTACTCTGTGGACCTCCATAATAATGATTAATTCTTTTCTAATAATGACTAAAGGAACGACTACCTCTTTTTTTTTATCCTACTTTAAACATTTGTCAGTGGTGACATGTTTTGGGGAAGTGAACTGGGGCAGCCCAGTTCGAGCTAATAGCATAGTACGCAGGATCGAGTCATCTACACAAACACGCAGTTTTCCCGGCAAACTACGATCGATTGATGTGAGAAAAATGCTTTATTATATGCATTCGAATGTATATGGTATTCTGTCCATGATCCTATTGCTGTTACACAGAGCATGATTTAGCGCCAGCCGGGACGTCAATTCAACGGTGATAAGTCATGTAATCAGCGACCCTGATTGGCCTAAAAAGTATGCAACTGGATAATATACTCGGCTTTGACATCCCTGTTAGCCCTGATGTCAAGTTTTCCCTTTCTCTTACTCTAGAACCACCCTTCATGCACTGGGCGTATGTAAACTATATGAGTACTGATTTGTTGGCTGTATTGTCTATGTCGTACATAGACAAACTCTGATGATGACCTGCCGTTCAGCCGGATTTTTTTTTGTAATGGTACGGTTAAATCTGGAATGTATAGGCAGGAAGTCTGTGATTGTACTTCTAGTGAAGATGACTAGGAAGCTGACACAAGGCTGGCGGTCGTTCCATATGCCCGTAGTGGATAAATAAAGACTGGGTTAATGTCCCTCGTATAGCTTGAGTTCGACCCAACGATTGATAAAGTCGATGATTTATTATAAACTTCCAAATTGAGCCCTGCTGAAAAGTTTAACTATTTATCGTCTGCATTGAAGCATTGTTGACGACTGACTTTGACCTCGAATTAAAAGATCGAGGACGGGTATAGGCGCGAATCAATTACATAATGCGGAAATGCTTTTTCAGTAGATAAACGGTAGCTGGTATCGTGATGAGAATTCTTACACAGGTTGACTTGGGAAATGACGCGTGTCGTAAGTACGTGTTCAAATTGAAATGTCGTAATTGTCAGCTCGTAATTGCCACTTGGTAAGACGTTTTTGATGTCTAGCTTTCAGCAGTCGTTGCCCATTCAGCAATTTTATTGTGTACGCACGCACTCGTTCTGCTGAACGAAAGGTTTGTACCATACAATGGTGATAAAAATTGGCATTATCCTTAATTGCATAGAAGTGTGATGGCACCGGTCAGAAGAATCCGAGAGATGTTCTACACTCCAATTCTGGAGAAAGTTTTTTTTCAACAACGACCCCAAGTCGAACTCTAAACACGCATACTTTTTGCCATATGGATAGGGAATTTATATTTTCGTAATAGTCGTTATGGTCATGTTATAATGGCTGTCAATCAGCAATAAGTTAAAGCTACGGTATGCTCGTTCAGTTACTCCTCAGCGTGGCTCTACCCAACCTGACTGGTCATATAGTAACTAATTTTTGCCCTAATTTGTAATAGATTCATTCCAGCCCACCGGATGGGCAATCAAAACGAAATGGGGTAACCAGATAGATCCGAACGAATGCCCACATGAGTACGATTGCCGGCCGCGAATGAAGCCGGGCCAGGCTTTATGAGGTTTCCTTTAGCCAGAGCAGCACGGGTAGCTGAGTGGTCGACATCTATCTAGTAAAATTAGCCCCAAGAACATCAAGTCATTCTCCAAGTTGTCCTTCTGAAACGCGTCTCAGACGCGCTACTGATGAATAGGGAAAAGCACTGTGAACGACGATGACTGCGAAACGCAGTCTGTATAACGAGTAGGCCGTAATTAAGGCTTCGAATGATTTACTGTTTGTCTTATTAATGCTGGCACAGGTCGGAAAAGATAGCAACCGATTTTTCCACTAATCGGAGCCGTTTTGCTGGGCCAGCCCCTTGAGACGATAAGGCAGTGAAGCTTGTTTGGCATTCCTGTGATGAAGTCTAGATTGGTTATTAAGGGCACTAGAAAAGACTAGGAGATAGAAAAGACACCGACTACTAGGAGACCACGATAACGTTTTTCACTTCACAAGTGTAGAGTAACTTATCAGTTCTAGTTCTTCTAGATCAATTTAAAATAGTTCAGCTGTGGGTAACTTGGTAAAGGTAAAATAGCACCCATGGGCCTTAACAGATATAGCAGCTCGCCCTCTCCTTCAACACCCGTTCTAAATAAAGTTCCATTGATATTAACACAAAAACCCCTTGTTTAAATTCAAGTACTGCTTTTATTTAAAAATATCCTTTAATTTATATCGCAATTTTATTTACACCTCCAGTACAAGACTTAAAGCCCGAAACATCTATTTGGTCGGCCTAAACAGTGGTGCCCCTAAGGTGTTAGACCTAGAAAATACCTTGAGACAGAGTCATTTTACATTTTATTTAAACATATAAGATACTTTAACTCGATTCGATTTTCTGTCTAAGTGCCGGGCGGAGATCTATCTATATAAACTACCCGTTTGTCAGAAAAGAGCACAAAATCGATACTTCGGCTGAATTGTGGTCCTCGCTATATCCTGTGAACTCTTCATATTACAATAGCTCGTATATTTTAATTCAAGCTACGTCAAATTGTAATAGTTGTTTTGTCTTCTTACAAATATTGTTTGAAGAACTAAGTAATTATAGCCATTAAATGGTACATTTCCTCTCCTAACATTGCGGTTAGATTACAGGTCATATATTAAAGAGAGAGGAATTATTATTAAGAGGAATAAATTAACCAGCCAGCTGCGTCGACGTACGTATAGATAACGAGTCTGTAATAAACAAACAAAAGCTATTACATATTTGTTTCCTAGAGTCTGTCAATCGATATAGCTTACTTAATGAAAACCAAATTATCTTGGCCTCGTTACATATAATAATATTTCTACTAATAATAGTAAGTGTCAAATTTTTAGAATCGAACAGCGCCTTGTATTTAAACATCGATATCTATTGTATACAGAATTATACGAGCATATAGAAGCAAAAGCAAAAAAATAATTTTGATCCACACAAGTATTCCTGCTACGTTTACGTAGACTCGCAGTGTGTTTTTAACATTGAGACCAGCAGCTACTAAAGTGAGCCGTCAGAACAATAATATGATGATTTATCGAGGTCTCCTAATAGCCCAGTTCTGCTGGAGGTAGCCACACCGGCTAAACCTCTAAGACTTTAAGTAAATACACCAAACGCTGTGGTACGCCGAGCCGCTGGTCATTTATGTAACATAGGATACAACAACAGTGCATGATGGAAAGGATGGCATTAAAAGGAACAGTCAACCCGATTTCAGCCCATATACCTAGTAGTCAGGCCTTTTTGCACACTTTGTGCTCATTCATGCGTTCACTCCGCTTTTAGCGAATCTGTGTACAACAGATATCGATGTTTAAATACAAGGCGAAAATTGACAAATATGAAAGGTGTTTATCGTATTGATCAAAAGTAGACCCTGCAATCGATCTTTTTTAGTTCTAGCTTGAAATTAATTTTTCTACGCTAAGCTATTTTATAAAGCCTTAGTACTTACTGTCAGCCTCAGCTAACCTATACATATGTCTATGGCTTATACAGTATTGATAATATTATTAAATCATCTGTAGAATTTGCCTGATCCGAAAGGAGCGCTCTCCATGAGCTCAGTGTTTAGCCTTACGGAGCACTTGTTCTTGTCGAACATCATACGGATCTTCGACTCATATTTTCTCAGTTCGAATCCTTTTAACAGCTGAATATATTCCATATATCCCAATGTTTTATTATTTAGTATATTGGAAGAAGCTCCCTTGGGGAAAACAAAGGACTAATAAGTGGGGAAAGGATACTAAGAATTATGTAGTGCAAAGGCCGACATGGCTTTCGGGAGATCTATCTGTAAAACTTCGTAAAATTATCCCCTGTTTGATAGTACGAGATGATGATTCAGTGAATTACCGATGATGTGATGAAGATTTGTAGTGTTTTCTTGAGTGACAACGACCGACTGGGCAGTTAGTCTTACACATGGATCTAACTCGTCTTGAAGCTGATTATTTGGCGTTCCTTCGACAGGTGAGAGGCGAGCCGATTGAATTTGGATCAGTGCAAACGAAACGTGATCCAAAAGAGTCGTTGAGACGGCTCGAGTTGACGAGAGAAGAACCAAAACCAATATACGGATACTCGCCTATCTAAAGAAGATAACTATATAGATAGGATAGATAGATCAAAGGTAGCAGGAGTGATGATAAAAAGGAAGTACTATCGCCACTGCCGTCTGAGCTGATATCATTACTACGGCAAGCACCAGTATTGCTACAACTCGTAGTAGTACCTGCATGATATTGACGAACAGTCCACCGAGCAATTTAATCACTTAGAATAGGCAGATTGCAGAGAAGCCAACAGCAGGAGGAATTTTGGTTTTCTTGCTCTGATCTGACTGCCGCTGGTTCATTCGTTAGTACCGGATAAACCTCGGCCACTTCAACCCACTGAGGAGTACCCTAGCCCTGACCGGATCACACGACTAGACGGACGTAAGCTAGCCAACTTTCGATGTAAC